>NC_058407.1:37076908-37359328 GCF_002201575.2 Neomonachus schauinslandi
CTTTCTTTCTTTCTTTCTTTCTTCCTTCCTTCCTTCCTTCCTTCCTTCCTTCCTTTCTTTCTTTCTTTCTTCCTTCCTTTCTTTCTTTCTTTCTTTCTCCCTTCTCTGTTGTCTTTATTGGTAATTGTTCTCCGAAATATTTCTGTGGTAAATTTTAGCCATCACTTGCTTTTTATATCATTCTGAACACTGAATGAAGTTGAAATGTAAATTCAAACATAATGCACAATGCCAGAAGTGAAACTAGTTATCTTTTACATGGTGACATAAAATTGTTTTGAAACACATGTTCCAGAACCATATGCTTTGGAAAGTGTCAAAAGGAAAAAAAAAAAAACCCTCTGGGCAGAGAAAGTTTTCAGGTTCCATGTTTTATTCTTACAAGCTCATCATTTATTTTTCCACAAGCTATGACAAATTTTATATTTAGCAGAAGAAAACATCTTCAAAAAGCATAAAACAGGAATTTTAACTTTTTTTAATTTGAAAGCAATAGACAATGACTAGAACTTTGATTAACAACTGTAATTTTTCAAAATATTTTCATTTAAATATCAAGTGTAATCTTTATTGTTACTCCTGTGGTTAGAGAGGTTTACTTTGCTTTCCAAATGAGTTAACTGTGGTGTCCAGAGAATAGCCTCAGAAAACCAAATAATTTTATGTAGCAAGGTCAGAATTAGCATTTATGGCAAGGAAAGAACATCCATTTTTTTGGTCATTTTGGCCCATACTTAGGGACTTCACTGGCAGCATTGAACAACACTTTAAACATAAGAGGTATTCCCAGAGAGGGTGCAAAAGATACCGCTCTCCCAAGATACAAGCCCAAAGATAACCAAAAGAAAGAAAGACCCAGACAACTCTCCTGAAAGTTGCAACAGTCAATAGGATGCTAGATGCAAATGGAAAAGAACCCACATTTTTGTCCAACTATATTTTTGGGGTCCCCAAACTGACAGTTGCCAAAAAAGTTCTCAGGACACAAATCCAGTCAAACAAGGGGCCAGGAGCTGTCTGGAGAAGAAAAAGGAGCCACAATCAATGTATATCTGAAAGCAAATTCAGGAGTCACAATTTAAAGACTTAATATTTATTTGTTTGTTTGTTTGTGGATATCTGAAAGCAAATTCAGGAGTTACAATTTAAAGACCTAATATTTATTTATTTGTTTGCTTTCTTGCTTATTTATTTATGCATGCATGCCTGCCTGCTTGCCTGCCAATCTGAATTTGGAAAGGAAAAGACAACATAAAACTTTACCTTCCTGTCTCAATAGCGATCTAGGAGAGCTGACTTTGATAAGAATTCTTACCCTTTGCCAGCTTCTGCCAGTTTTCCCAGGATATAGTCTGCAGGCTCTGGGAGTGGGTCTCACTCTAGTGTGAGAAACTGTAGAGTAGGAAAAATAGTTTCCCTCTACCCTTGGTGGTGACTTTTTTGTTTTGTTTTGTTTTTAAGATTTTATTTATTTATTTGACATAGAGAGAGAGCACAAGCAAGGGGAGTGGCAGGCAGAGGGAGAAGCAGGCTCCCCACTACACAGGGAGTCCCACACGGGACTTGATCCCAAGGCCCTGGGATCATGACTCCAGCCCAAGGCAGACGCTTAACCAACTGAGCCACCCAGGGGCCCATGAGTTTTTGTCTGAGACCCCTTTTTCTCTAGGGCAGCTCATAAATGGATAAGCTTATCCAGATTAAAAGTTCTCCACTGTGGCCACTATAATTCAAGATTATTCTTGGTAAATTTAACCGGCTTGTTCAGCCTTAAAATAAAATTTTATTCACCTGAAGCCTCATACTGGAACCTGTGCAGCTTAAGTTGGACCAAAAATGATTCTGGACCTACTCTGGTTCCTGTCAGACACAGAATGACTCCGGACCAGGTCTGGTTTCTGAGTGGGACCCACTTTGACCCTGGACCTGCTCTGGTTTCAAAGCCGGAAGTGGTCCAATCCTGGATGTGGTCCAGTTTCTTCATCCATCCTGGACCTGGTCCAGTTTTTAAGCCAGTCCCTGCCTGAACCTAGACCTGGTCCAGTTTCTATGTAGGACCCAGTCTGACCCAGAACTCAGTCTGGTTTCTAAATCAGACCCAATCTAGTTCCAGTCGGTTTCAGGACCCAGTCCAGAAAAAAGAAAATTCTCAAAGTCTGAAAGTTCACAACGCAAAGCAGTAGAGGACGTGAGAAGGACTCATGATCCCCTGAGGCAGTGAGAAAGCAGAGAGCTTGAGGTGCTCAACAGGTACCCATCCATATCTGGTTGCTCCTTGCTCCAGGGGTGGGGAGGGAGGGGCAGCGGGTCTTCTTTGCTTCCTGTTTTGACATTAAGAACTGTTAAGAGATAAACTGAGGCATATTAAAAATTTTAAGAGTTGGGGCACGTGGGTGGCTCAGTCAGTTAAGTGTCAGACTCCTGATTTCGGCTCAGGTCGTGATCTTGGTGTGGTGAGATCTAGCCCTGGGTTGGGCTCCGGGCTCAGTGCAGAGTTTGCTCCAGAGTCTCTCTCTCCCTCTCTTTCTCTCTCTCTCTCAAAATAAATTAAAACTCTTTAAAAAATTTTTTTAAGAATTTACTTGAGCAAACATTGATTCAAATTGGATAGCATCCAATCTAGCAGGTAGGAACGAGCTCTGAGGAGCTGTACAAAATTAAAGACTTTTATAGGTAGAAGGGAGTGAGAACAAAGAAGTTATACTAGGCAAAAAAGGGACTTCATTATTTCAAAGTTACTTTCCCTTTAGGGGATAATAGGGGTTTATCTTGAAGATTACCTAACTAGTGCTGATCAGGAGATTCCTGATTGGTTTAAGTAAGATTCCATTTCTGGGAGAAGTCTTGGTTTGGTGACATGGGGTTTAACATAAACAACTCCATTTTGGGCCTGTTGTCTTGTTTTTAATAAAAATAATCTTCTTTAAGTATAAAATATAACAAAAAAAACTTGAAAAAAAAAGCAGAAAAAAGATATGTTTCTGACTCATCTAGCCTAAGAAAAGCCTAGATAGATGAAAATAATGGGACCTTTAAGTTTGTACATCCCTGCCCCACCCCACTATTTTTCAAAGCAGTGTATTACCAAATGTTACAGGACTGATTGCACAACAAAGAGGATGCCCACGTGCCTGATACCATTATTAGTTCCCTGTTTTATTCTTCGGTGAATTTATTGATATTCCTTATCAATAGCCTATATACAGCCTGTACACCTGCTCAGATCTTGTCCATACTACAAAAACAAACATGCTTTGCTAGAAATGCAGATTTTTTCATTCCTAAATCCACTGAATCAGAAATTTGTGGATGAGGTGTGGAATCTGCATTTTTATCATCTTTCCAGATGTGCATAAGATTTGAGACTTACTTAAGAGGTAAAATTAGAAGGCCTGGGTGATGTAATGGAGAAAGGAATCATCCAGGGAATCTACAAAGTCTGATTTGGGTAATGAATGGTAGTATTATTAATGGAGGTATGAGGGTCAGTTCAGAAGAAAAGATGAATACTTCAGGTTGGATACATTATATTTGGGATTTCTCAGTGACAATAAGCAACAAGACAGATAAGGATTCAGGAATCATCAGTCCACACAGTAGTTATTACCCTATAAATGGATGAGATCCTCCAGGGAAATCACAGAGTAAGAAGACAAATGGGTCAAGGATTTAACTTTAAGGGATACCAGTTTCAGATAAAGAGGCATGCATTAAAGAATCTGAGAAGGAGTGGTCATGGGGTTAGAACTAGGAGAAAGTTTAGTATTTTCATGGAAGCAAGTTTCCTGGGTTAAAATTTCAAGATGTGAAGATTCAACCATGTTATGGTGGACATCCAATAAGAATTTTATTTAACTATACACAAATATCATTGTGCCTTTGGCAAGATAAGATTCAATAGAATTGAGGGGGGCGCCTGGGTGGCTCAGTTGTTAAGCTTCTGCCTTCGGCTCAGGTCATGATCCCAGGGTCCTGGGATCGAGCCCCGCATCGGGCTCCCCGCTCAGCGGGAAGCCTGCTTCTCCCTCTCCCACTCCCCCTGCTTGTGTTCCCTCTCTCGCTGTGTCTCTCTCTGTCAAATAAATAAACAAAATCTTAAAGAACAAAAATAGAATTGAGGAAGCAGAAACAGGTTTGGAATTGAAAGATAGAGGAAGATATAGAGAGGGAAAGGTATACTGCTTCTTCTAGAAGATGGACTAAAAAGGAAGGAGAGACAGGGAGATACCTGGAGGATGATTCAGGGCTAAGAAATGTATATTAAGATACAATAATTGGGGTGCCTGGGTGGGTCAGTTGATTGAGCACCTGACTCTTGGTTTCAGCTCAGGTTGTGATCTCAGGGTGGTGTTATAGAGCCCCGTGTCGGACTCTGTGCTCAGCTCTGAGTCTGCTTGGGACTCTCTCTGTGCTCCTCCCCCATAAAATTAGTAAATCTTTTTTAAAAGATACAATAATTAATATTGTTCAATGTTGTAAGACAATTTATGGTGACAAAATACACTACAGGTAAACTTTATGGAATCATCTTAGAATCCAATAATTTGTTTCTTCTTTCATTTTGATTACACTTAAATCTATACTTAATTCTAATGATCAGGGGAGAAGCTAACTTTTGTTTTAGGGATTTATCATAATTTTTAAGTGTAGATACTCTGGACAAGTGCTTACATGAGTACTATGAACAAAGTAATTTCACCACTACACAATTTTTGATACATAAAATATTTATGATAAATGTTGGGGAGAATCTTTAAAACAAGAAGGAAATATCTCTTTAAAAAAGTAGTGTTTACACAATCTGAAAATCATTAAAAATTAAAATAATTTTATGTATTATTATATTTATTTAAAAATGTTTTTTATAATGTATACCAGAGTAGGGGCTGCTTAACCCTATCAAATGTTTAAACTTCTATTGAAACAAACAAATACAAATCAAATGGATCCTGTTTTATCTTTTTATTAATGTTTGAGGATATGGATAGATAATCTGCCCATTTAAAAAGGTTTATACTCTATATATCATCTTTAGTGATTTCTTCTAATTTCTTGAATCCCATAATATTTTATTTCGAAGTCTTTCTGTTGTTTTATAGTAGATGTATTATCTGATTCTATATATCCTTTGATAGTAGAAGATCTGATCTAAAGGCTTTTCTGAGTTAGAAGAAATAAGTCTGTTTTCAAAGTTACTCATGGATAGCAAATATCTTAGCTTTACCAATATTTATAATAAAGTCCCTTGTGTTCAAATGCATTTATTATAATATATAATTTTCATGGAACATGCAACAGATAGCTTATATCCAGTCTACTCAAAGCCACTACTCTAAAGTAGAAAAGGAATGAGTCTGTTTCCACTAACTGTGTGTGTGTGTGTATAAAAGTATTTATATATGTCTGTGTATATATAAATGTGTGTATATGTAGGCTCATGTAAAGGTATTTGTGTATATATGTGTGTATGTATAAATATATATGTATATATGAAAATATGTGTGTATACATATATATAAAAATATGGCTTATTTAAAAATGTCGCTAAACAAATTTATCTGAATAGGATTATTCTTATCATATTGGTTATAGTATTCTGTGTGTCAAATTCCAAACACCATATATAAATTTGTTTAAAAAATAACTTCAAAGATTACCTTGATTGATCATTCTAGCCTGGTTTGAATTAAAATAGTGTATTCATCCAGTCATTCAATTATATTTGAGTGCCTATCATATCTGTAGACACTTACCTGCATACCTGTAAATTGAGCAGTGAACAAAACAAAGCCATGAGGAAATGTGCTGAGTAGTAAGGGAGACAATGAGAGAGCATTTGTAACATTTTGTAAGTTTTTTTATTGACTGATTTTCATTTTGTCATTTCCATGTTCTCTTGCAGTTTCTAGGTTAATGTTATTACCTAAAAGTGGAAATTATCCTCTTCTGAATAACATAAATCTAAATTCAATAGTGTGATATAATTATGTATAGATTTTTCAGTTGAAGTGGCCTTAAAGCTCTTCATAATTATAAATACAACTTATTTAATTTCTCTGCTTTTCTTTTCCTTTCCTTCCCCAAACCAATTAAATATATCTCCCTAGTCTGAGCTGAGAGTTGTTGCAAGGGAAAAGAATTGTAACTAGCGTAAATAATGGTATTTTGTAAATCAATTTTTAAATATTTTAGCATAACTTTTTGTAACATACCATATGGCATAATATTTAGTGACTCAGAATAGCCTTAAAGCTTTAAAAATGATTTACTGAGAAATTATCTTACTTTGAATGTCACTTTCTGATAAGACCTTCCAAATGAGAGAAAAAAATTGTCTTCCTTTCTATATTTAATTCATCACACAATTAAAACCTATTCATTAAATAAAATTTAGAAATTCAAGGGACAATCTATATTTTCTATGTAAGCTTGCCCCTTTTCTCATTAGGTATTATCTGTCTGTGATTCATTTCAACAACAACAACAAAAATTATTCTAGATTCACAGTTAGCCCAGATTTAAGATTAAAATCTTTTACTTTCACATGCAAAAAGTATCTTGCTTCTCAAAGGAAAAAAATCAAATTCAAAAGGTAGAACTTTATTTCCTTTTAAGTATATGCAGTTTAAGGATAAAAGAATGTCTTTTCCTCCAGTGAAGAAAAACATAGCAGGAGATCAAATAGGTCAAGACTAACTGGATTCTATTTTAATAGGTAACTTTATATTGCCTATTTTCAAAAAAGTGTCCAAAACATTTTTAATTAACCTTTTCTGAGAAAGGATTCATGATATGGCTTGAGAAATTGCTCATTCAAAAGTAAACTTTGAAGAAATGAACATACAGTGATATGTGTTATGAACAAAGAGTTTTGCTGAAGCCGCGGTATAGAAGAAGGCTTGAAGAGACCTGCTTAATTAGAGGTCTCGTTAAACCTGTACAAAGATTGTGAGACCCATTAACCTTGGCTTATGTCTCTGCTTCATAAGAGAAGCCTGGTTGTTTCATGATTTTGTAAGTCAAATATTCAAGGCTTAAATATATAAATATTGAAATATATCAGTCTTTTTTTCCTTACTCTTCATTCAGCCACAGTGTCTCCTGATGAAATTGTCACCACACCCTCATGATTGGATGAGAGGGAGAGCCTGTAGGCCACATACCTGGTAAAATTGAAGGGCCAGACTGTTTTACTCTCTTAGTATGAGTTCAGAATTTAAAACAAAACACATGAAAACAATATTGCAACAATATTGTACTACTCAAGCTACTTTTGCTACTTATACTCCTACCAGCTAACCCTTATTTTCATTTGCTATGTGCAGTCATTTACCCTCCCAATGACCATGTGAGACAGGTACTATTATTATATAAGTTTTATATGAGAGACACAAAAACACAGGAATGTTAAATAACTAACCCAAGGTTACTCATCCGATCAGATTCAAACCCAGGTATTCTGGCTCTAAAGCTCATATCCCTGACCACACTATCCAGCCCCACATTTAACACTAACACCAAACCACATGACATAGAACCACCATATGTTGAAATTAAATTAGCTTCTCAGTCTATTTTCTGATTGCAAAATTCTGGATAAATTTGTCTCTCATGTTGGGGTACCCTGCTTGTTCAGACAGTTATGTAACAGCCCTGGGAATTAGGAATGAGGTCAAGGAGTTGCCTAAGGAAACTAGAGTTGGGAATATAAAATGCAAAACCATTTGGAAGAAGCTGAAATCAGCTGATGTATACTGGTGATCATTAGAGCAGAAAGATAAGGTTTTTTAGGAAAACATTTAAAAAAATTTTTGACTGGGGTGTGTGTGTGTGTGTGTGTGTGTGTGTGTGTGCAGAGTAAGGCTGGATCATTTGTAAATGCTCATATAAAGGGGAATTCTCTACATGGAATTTTAATATCTTCTATACTTTATAGTGCTTCCTCAAAAGGATGTTTTTAAACTGCCTTATTTATTACTAAAGCACTAGGTAGAAATGAATTGGATGGATATGTTCATATTTTTATTATGTGGTCAGACATTGAATGAGGAGTATTTTTAATCTCTGTTGTAAAATATCTCAGGTTAAAAATAAAGTATGAGTCATCTGCTATGATGGTATATTCAGTAGCTAAAAAATCACAGTGCTTTTAAAACATTCTGCTGTGTCAATTCGACTAAGTCGTTCATACATAATTGAAAAGATACTGCTTTTTTTTTATAAGATTTCACACTGTAACTGATATTTATAAGGGTTTGAGTTATCAAAACTCAACCTTGTAGTAATCACCACAAAAAATGCTTTTCTTAGAAATTTAAGGATCCTTAAGTATTCAGAAATGGCCAAGACAATGGAAATGTATAGGGAAGAAGGCATATTGTGAGTTATGCATACTTTTTTTATGATTCTTACTCATAATTATCAATAATGCAGGCAATCAGTTGACCACTTAGTGTTTTTTAATGAACACTGCTTTGCTTTTAGAAATAAAGTTAGAGTTGTACAGATGCATAAAAGAAGAAAAATAACTTTCTATGGATTTATTGGTATAAAAAGCTTAATCCTGTGCAATATTTTTATTTTATAATGAGCCCTTATATGGGGGATATACAAAATTGAATTATAGATTAAAAATGTATGAGTTTTGAGTTTAGTTGCTGTATTAGCTATCTATCCTGTGTAAACAGTTACATGGTTTTGTAAACCTCAAAACTTACTGGCTTAAAACAACAGCATTTATCACCTCACAGCATCTGTGGGTAGGGGTTTGGTGCAGTTTATTTAGCAGGGTCCTCAGACCCAAGGTCTTTCCTAAAGCTGGAATCAAAGCATTAGCCAGGCCTGCAGATATTTCAGGCTCCAGTAAGGGAGGAACTGTTTCTAAATTCACCTACACAGCCTGGCAAGCTTCACTTCCCAGCTGGTTGTTGGCATGAGATCTTTGTTTCTTGTCACATGGACCTCCCCATAGGGATGCTCACAATGTGGCAACTTCCTCTAGAGGATTCTGAGAGAGAAAGAGAGTTGTCACAATTTTTTCAAAACCTAATCTCAGAAGTGACATTCCATTACTTTTACTGTACTTTCACTAGGTCTAGCTCACATTCAAGGGGAGGGGATTACACAGGGCAAGAATTCCAGAACATGGGGCGCCTGGGTGGCTCAGTTGGTTAAGCGACTGCCTTCGGCTCAGGTCATGATCCTGGAGTCCCGGGATCGAGTCCCGCATCGGGCTCCCTGCTCAGCAGGGAGTCTGCTTCTCCCTCTGACCCTCCCCCCTCTCATGCTCTCTCTATCTCATTCTCTCTCTCAACTAAATAAATAAAATCTTTAAAAAAAAAAAAAAGAATTCCAGAACATGAAATCATTGAGAGCCATTTTAGAGTCTTCCTACCACATTTTCAAAGACATATTAAACAATATTGTAAAAGAAGGAAAATGTATCTTTTTCTTCTCTTTCCCTTTTTGATAACTTTCTTCCTTATGGAATTCTCTCTTCTGGTCTAAAATGACTTGTCTCTTCCCCACAACTGATTAAAGTTTGCTTTGAGCTATTGTTGAAGTAATCTTATTTTGTGTGTAAGACATTTAGCAAATGCAATGTGGACAATAAAAGAATGAGTAACTTAATGTACTTCCTCCCAATGAGTTTGTATTGTAGGTGCTTAAGATGGGTTAGAATATGTTGAAATGATTCATTTTGTGTTAGTGACTAATTCCAATAATGAGTTTTCTTTTAATTATGCCTTAGGTTTCAATGCCTTAGAATAGAAGAATAATGTATAATAGGACCTCAAAGGGAATCCTTTTTGTTAGAGGCCTTAAGAAGCCTCTTCTGCTGTACAGGCAGCTGCCTACTCTCAGCATCCTACTATTGCTTGGGGGTTTTTGATTTGACATATTTATCAAGAGCTTATAGAACACAGAGAGGTATAGATCAATCTCTGCTAAGAGAGTTGAAATTTATATGGAAAGTAGTGGTAGAATATATGACAATTAACACCTGAATATAAATATAATGGAAGTTCAGTGGATGAAGAGGTCACTCCTGGCTGGGCTGGTCAAGAAAGTGTTTTGAATCTGAGCTATGCTTATAGTTCCTATGATTCAGGCCAAGCCTACTCTGGCTTATATTTTTAATATCTCATTATGGTAGGGTAAATAACAATCCCCCAAAGATGTCCACGTCTTAATTTCCAAAACCTGTGAATATGTTACCTTATATGGTAAAAGGGACTGTTCAAGTATGTTTAGGATCTTGAGATGAGACTGTTCTGAATTATTTGGATGAGGTCAACGTAATCATAAAGGGCCTTATAAGAGGGAGGCAAGAGAGTTAGAGTCAGAAAAAGAAGATGTGAACCAGAGATTGGAGTGATGCTCTTTGAAGTTGGAAAGGGGGCAAGGAATGCAGATGGCCTCTAGACTTTGGAAAAGGCAAGGAAATATTTCTCCCCTGAAGTCTCCAGAAGAAACACAGCCCTGCCAACACCTTGATTTTTAGACCTCTGACCTCCAGAATTGTAAGAGAATAAATGTGTGTTCTTTTAAGTCACTAAATTGTACTAATTTGTTACAGTAGCAATAAGAAATTAATATACTTCTTACTTGCTGAAATTTCACTTATCTATTCCCAGGATAGGTTGCTTAACCCTTCTAGGAAGTCCTCTTGGGTCAACTACCTTTCAGGATGTACTTCCTCCTGGGTAGGCCAAATATGGTCTTTGGGATTTTGTGTGTGTGTGTGTGTGTGTGTGTTTTGGTGTTAGGGAGTTAGAAATAGGGATAGGCTTTGGTGCCCATGTCTGAAGTTGCTGGACATCCTGAAGCAAAGATACTGCACTATAAATGAAGAAGATAACAAATGTTGATAAGATGTGGAAAAATTGGAACCCTTGTACACTATTGGTGGGAATGCAAAATGGTGCAGTTACTATGGAAAACAGTATGGAGGTTCCTCAAAAAATTAAAAGCAGAACTACTGTATGATCCAGCAGTCTCACTTCTGGTTATTTATCCATAAGAATTAAAATTAGGATCTTGAAAGATCCCATGTTCAATGTAGCACTATTCACAGTAGTTCAGATATGGAAAAATCTTAAATAGATAAAGGGATATAGAAAATATGACATAAAGGGCATCTGGGTGACACAGTTGGTTAAGCATCAGACTTGGTTTCAGCTCGGGTCATGATCTCAGGGTCGTGACAGCAAGCACTGCATGGGGCTCTGCGCTAGCGGGGAGTCTGCTTGAGACTCTCTCTCCCTCTCCCTCTGCCCCTCCCTACCGCATGTGCTCTCTCTCTCTCAAATAAATAAATCTTAAAAAAAAGAATATATGACATGTTTACACATGTGCACATACACAGATATACTACACATATATGTATATATATGCACAATGGAATGTTATACAGCTTTTTAAAAGAAGGAAATCCTACCGAATGCAACAATATGGATGAAGCTTGAGAACATTATGCACAGTGAAATAAGCCAGTCACAGGACAAATTCTACATGATTCCACTTATATGAGGTATCTACAATAAAGTCATAGAAGCAGAGAGTAGTGGTTTCCAGGGGCTGTGGAGAGGGGGAGATGGGGAGTTGCTAATCAACAGTTACAAAGTTTCAGTTATACAAAATAAATAAGTTCTAGGGACTTGTGCAACATGTGCCTGTATGTTAATACTACGGCATTATGTTCTTAAAAATTTAGCAGGACAGGGGCGCCTGGGTGGCTCAGTCGTTAAGCGTCTGCCTTCAGCTCAGGTCATGATCCCAGGGTCCTGGGATCGAGCCCCGCATCGGGCTCCCTGCTCGGTGGGAAGCCTGCTTCTCCCTCTCCCACTCCCCCTGCTTGTGTTCCCTCACTCACTGTCTCTGTCTCTGTCAAATAAATAAATAAAATCTTTAAAAAAAAAAAAAAAATTTAGCAGGACAGATTCCATGTTAAATGTTCCTAGAATATGTATAGGAAGATTTTTCCTACCCAGTATACCAATAATGTCCCCATTAAGAGAAGGTGCCCATCACTTTCGGCAGAAATTTTTTTTTTTTTTTTTTTTACAGTATTTTAGCATGACCTGGTGTAGCTCCTTGGTTGAGGATGTGGGGATACTTGTCACCATAACATTGTTCTTGGCCTTTGGGCCAAGCTAAAATTGAGAAGGTTTCCATTTTATTTTTTATTTTTATTTATTTATTTATTTAAATGTTTTATTTATTTATTTGACAGAGACATAGCGAGAGCAGGAACACAAGCAGGGGAGTGGGAGAGGGAGAAGCAGGCTTCCCGCCAAGCAGGGAGCCCAATGCGGGGCTCGATCCCAGGACCCCGGGATCATGACCTGAGCCGAAGGCAGACGCTTAACGACTGAGCCACTCAGGCGCCCCGAGAAGGTTTCCAATTTTAATATTGGGTTATATACAGCTACTGCATTATGCACTCAGGATTCACAATCCAGTTTTGGGGATGCTGGAGGCAAAGAAATAAAGACTGATTTACCGTTAAAATGTAGCTATAGGCTGTCCTCAGTCTACAGGTATTGTATTAACTGAAACCAGTGCATGTCAGAACCAGAGAGCTGTGTCCTTGCTTTACATGGTAGCTGAGTTACCACGGAGCCACATCAGGATGTGGTTCTTATATTCACCAGTTTCAGTTAACACTGTGCCATGCAAAATGAGTACTGTCTGCATTTTCTGTCTGGGTGGCTTTAAGCAAGAGAAATATGCATACTTTGTTACTGCACTAATCTCAAGAGACTTTGCATTCTATGCACTTTGGAATTCTTAACTGGCTGTGTGGCTCAGATGAATGCTCTGTTACATTTGGAAAGAATAATTAATAATGAAAAATAGGTTCCAGAAATATGAAGGAAAAGAAAGATCTGAATATAAAATATTTTAAATTAATTATAGTAAATCAAAGCATATTATAAATTTGAAGCTTGGCTTTGAGTTTTTTGTTTTGTTTTGTTTTTTGGAATCTGATCAAATGAATAGAAGAAAACAAGACTGTCTATAGAGCATATACTGACTATAGACCATTCTGTCATGGACTCTAAGTCTCCAGGTTAGAAGACTCTTGCATTATGTTATAATCTCAGTTAATTTAGTAACATAGCATCAGTGCATTTTATGCTCTCATTTCAGTCAGCTTCATTTCCTTTCATTTAATAGTATTTTGAGAATGTGATACTGATATTGTAAACGTTGATTCATATCAGAATTTTGGTAGCATCAATTGAAATGGAGCTGCCCAGAAGAAAAATAGAGAAATCATATGTCCTGTTGCTATTTCTGGTTACCATTCTAATCATCATTCATCATTTCAAAAGCAGAAGAAATAGGAAATGAATTTGAAATTTACTTCTTGTGATTTGGAACTTGGTAAATGAATTTTTTCCCCAAAGTAAATAGCAATGCAGAAAAGGAATTTGTCTGCATATCCTTTAGATTCAGATTCGACTTTGTTCTGAAAAGTTTGCATATCTGATTTTAGATAGTGCTACTGATTGATTCCTGTTTTTTCAAGTTCTCATCTCTGCCCCATCTATCTGATCCTCCATGCCTCTTATTTCCAAAATTAAGTTATGAGCACGAGATACATAATATTTAGCTGAAAATTCCATGCCAGACTTTTCTGAAACTGTAAACTTAATGTATTTGAAAAATATTTTATCTGCTCTCTTGCCAGCTTCTCATGATTACCTTAAAAATTATTAGTGTTAATTGGCTTAATACCTAGAATCTCGTAAGATAAATATTTATTAGAAATATCTATTTAATATGCATATATATTTTTAATAAATTATTTGCTCTGTTTTTGTTTTCAGTTCACAAGCAATTCTTCCTTACAGTTATTTATAATTCAAAATGATAAATGGCTTTGAGGTACTTTGGTGTAGTCAGTAGAATTGCAGATAATAGTTGGAAGGACAGATGTATTTTATTTTTTCCTCTAAAAAAAAAAATCACCTCAGATAGAAAAAAATCACCTCAGATAGGACAATCTCCAGTTATTTTTTTGACCCCGTAAATATTTTAGGCTATTATTTACTGAGTTAAAAATAAAACCTGATACTTTAAAAGCGTAAGATATTGTATTTTTTTTCCCTAGCTAATTTACTTGTGGTTTGTGTCAGGGGAAGATTAAGTATAAGTGGAGGATTTTTTTTTTTTTTTTTTTTGACAGAGAGAGAGAGTGCACAAGCAGAGGGAGCAGCAGGCAGAGGGAGAGGGAGAAGCAGGCTCCCTGCCGAGCAGGGAGCCCAGTGTGGGGCTCAGTCCCAGGACCCTGGGATCATGACCTGAGCTGAAGGCAGACGCTTAATCGACTGAGCCACCCAGGTGCCCCTAAATGGAGGTTTAATTGTAAACTAAGATCACAGTAATTGAGTCTCTGACTCTTAACCAACAACGGCTTATAGATAAATCTGCCGTAAATTATGTGTATCTTGGATTATAACATTGATATCCTCTTTTAAATGTTGGATCTTTTCTCTCAGTTGCTACTGCACATTTTGAACAGGCTGAAAGCTGCCCACCATGGTGCATAAATATGTGATGTCAGATAACACACACTGAAAGAGGAATAAATTGTGTATAGGTTCATGGTATGGATTTTATTCAGTAAATAATTCTAGCAAAAGGATTGCTCAAAAATAAAAATTATATATTTAAAAATACTATGAAAAATTTATAATAACCAAAAACATAAAAATGCATGAAAAATTATAGGGGGGGGATTGAGGAGGTAAAATATAGAATTTAGGATCTTTTGCCTTTCAGGGAACATACATTCTAGAAATTTAATGGAGGTTTATAAATAGAATTAATCCATATCTAGGTCTTATCCACATGTATTCTAATTCATATCTATTTCAACATACATCATTATGTAATCTGTGTCAATAACCTATCTTTGTTTTACTCATTTATAATCTAATCTGTGCCTATGCGTCATTTCATGTATAGTAATAACTAATAATAATTGACAATTTACTATCATTTATCATTAAGTAACTTTCCATGAACTCTCATAATTAGTTTTCCAAGGTCCTCCTAAGATAGGTACTAGGACATAGATTGACTTATTTTACATGAGGAAGATCAGGCAGTTGGCCCAAGTCACACAGCTAGTAAGTAGTGAACATAGCCTTGAACCTGTTTTCTTGATCACTAAGGTATTTCTTCTTCCATGTGTGTTGCATTTTGCAGGCTTGAGGTAGAATTGAAGGGCTATTGACCATCTTTCAGGCAGAGTCTCTTGGGATGGTGCCTCTGTCGTGTTAACAAAAATATCTGATCATCAGTCTTGCCATCCAGAAGTTAATTTCTGCAGTAAACTCAAAGATAATCAGCTTCTCAGTAACCATTGATAATGGTTTTTGTTTCATTCTTTACAGTAATGAAACAAAAATATAATGAGGATGAAAATCTATTAATATAGGATAATGCACATTTCAAAGTGGTCCCAGGCACTGATGTCAGCCAATCAGCTTATCCTTTCTTTGCAGGAGAAATTCATAGGAAGCTAAATTCAACATAAATTTTTCAACTTCCTTTAACATTTATTGGTTGCTCTTTGTGGTAACTTCTGAGGACACAGAGATAATAATAAGTACAGTACTGAGTTGATTTAACCTTCAATTTTTTTTTCACGTGAGTAAAATGGCAATTATAAAATGGTGTAGTAAAGTTGTGATAGAGTTAAGTGCAAGATGCTGAGACTAACAGGAGAACTAACACTCTAGCTTGAGGGACTCAGGAAAGTCTCCTGAGAGGAGGTGATGCCTGCAGTGGATCTCAGAGGTAAAATATATTCAGAGGAGGGAGGTGGCTTTCTAGGCAGAAGGATCTGTGGTGCAGAAGCATAGAAGTTAAAAAAAAAAAAAACACTTGACACAAAAAAAGAAGTACAGAGTTCATTATGGTAAGAGTGTAAGGATTCTTTTGAGGAAGTGGTGAAAGGTAAAATGAAAAAAGTAGTCCAGAATGATGTAATAATGAAAGACCTCATAGATAAATATGCTTGATATTTTTTTTCCTAAGAAGAATGGGGACTTATTAAGAATTTTGGGTATGGGAGTAACCTATACATATCTGCATTTGAAACACGTCATTCTACAGTAGTGTTTCCCAAGTTTTAGTTTGCATTAGACTCACTTGGGGGCTTGTTCAAACACAGAGTTTCTGATTCGGCAAGACCGCAGTAAAACATAAGAAATGCACTTCTTGGGCGCCTGGGTGGCTCAGTTGGTTAAGCGACTGCCTTCGGCTCAGGTCATGATCCTGGAGTCCCGGGATCGAGTCCCGCATTGGGCTCCCTGCTTGGTGGGGAGTCTGCTTCTCCCTCTCCCACTCCCCGTTTGTGTTTCCTCTCTCGCTGTGTCTTTCTCTGTCAAATAAATAAATAAAATCTTAAAAAAAAAAAAGAAATGCATTTCTTTTTCTCTCTCTTTTTTTTTAGAGAGGGAGCATGCACATATGGGGGTGGGGGAGGGGCAGAGGGAGAGGGAGAGAGAATCTTAAGCAGGCTCCGTGCCCAGCATGGAGCCCGAGGTGGGGTCCAATCTCATGACTCTGAGATCCGATGACCTGAGCCTAAATCAAGAGTCAGACGCTTAACCAGAGGTGCCCAAAGAAAATGAATTTCTAAATTCCCAGGTGACACTGATGTTACTGGTCCCCAGACCACCCTTTGAGAACTACTGCTCAGGAGAAAAGATTATATGAGTGTGAGAGTGGAAAAAAGCAACTCAAAAAACACACTGTTTTGGAGAAAGCCAGCATGGTTGGGGGGTGGGGGAGATAAATGAGGTTTTGAACTAAGGTAGTGAATGCAGTAGCTATTAAAAGTAGGTAATAGATTGAGTTGAGCAGATAGTTTAGAAGGAAAAATTAACTGGCTTGGTATACAGATACCAGTGTGAGGGAAGACCTTATTTACCTCCAGAAATCCCAGGTTGGGCAACTGCCTGTTTATTGGAAGTACCAACAAGATAAGCGCTAGAGGAAGAAATTGGATGGGAGGCAGCTGGCCATAGTAATGGGAGAGGAGGAAAGGAGATGATATCTGATTTGGACATACTGAGTTTGAGATAATAAGGATACATCAGTGTGTAAGAGTTGGCAAAGAGGATCTGACAGAGACTGAGTCAGGATTCAGCAAAAGATTCCCTTTATCACCTCAGCCATAAAGAAGGGAATAGACAAGAAAAAAGCAACACACAAAAAAATTCATAAAGGAAAGCGTTTCAAAGAAGGCACTCCATGGAAAAGGCAGAACCTTGAAACTCTTCGGTACTTTCTTCAGAAAACCCTGTTCCATGCAATACTGGCACAATTATGTCTTTGAAACATATTGGATTTCTTGTTTAGGTGTGAGTTTGAGGACAGTATTTTGACATTAAAAATATATGGCAAAAGTCTTTGGAATTGTACTTTTTTGCTAAATTCAGTGGCATTCACTCTCATACCTGTAGGTCGAACAAGGATATTCTTTTTCCCACCAGAGACGATCCACTTCACTTCAGGAAAACTCTGCTTGCAATGCCATTCATTCTTTCTACAAATATTGAATAAATATGTTTTCTCCCAAGTCACTATGTGTCATACCAAGTTGTCCCCATTTTCCCCCACACCTCCATTTATTTAAGAGAGCATAATTGTTAGAAATCATTTCCTTTGGAGTCAGCCTATCTAGATTTGAACACTTATTAGCTGTATGATTTTTGTCAAGTCATTTAAACTCCTGAAGACTCTCTTCCATCTTAAAAATGATGGAAATAACATTCAAAAGAGATAGGATGCTCTTTAATAAGGCAATAGAGCTCTTTATACTGTGTCTGGTATAGTCAATGCTCAATAAATGTTAATTATATTGTTACCCAGTCAAGGTCTCAGAACAAACTTACCCAGCATGCATTCAAAACCATAAACAATTCTGGCAACATGAAATACTCAAACTTACTGTCACCCTATATACTCTACTTCTATAACACCTATATAGTATAATTTTAGCACCTTGTTTCTCAGAATTCTTCCTCATGTTGCTAGATTGAAAGATCTACTTTTACTCTTAGATTGACATACTCTTAGACTGAAAAGATCCTTGAAGTCAGAGAGCATGTCACAGCCTCTAGATTCCATACACCTGATTCTGTATGATACCTTGCGCTTATTATGTGTACAATATACATATACTGACTAAATTGTCTTTGTCATTCTGACTCCCCACTAGACTGTGAACTCTTTGAAAGTGACCTTGATTTATTCATCATCATGCTGTTCATGTTCAGCACAGTGCCTCAGTCAATCATTGCTTTATGAAAGAATTAATTGTCTGGCTCATGGAAAACTTAGATTCGGGCTGGACTGTGCTCAACGTAAAAAATGTAGATATTTTCCTTTTTTTTTTTTAAATTTAAAGAATGACTAAATAGGGCTCTTTCTGGCTTCCATAGGGAAGAAGATATATAAAATTGGTTGTGTGTGTTCCCTGCTTCTTCTCTGCCTCCCAGGAAATTTGCCCTGTAAAGTTGCCAAGGAAACACTAACAGCTTAAGTCTGGTAAAGGAGAAATATGCCTCATTAACAAACTCAGTTTCATTATTTGGATGCTTGCCTCAAGGAGATGCTATTCTGTGATGGAAGATTGTTTCCATTAAGCATTGTGTGAAAAACTGAATGATTTTTTTGAGGAAATTTCTTCTATTACTCTTTCCCAGTGCTGTGAACCTACACACTATGAGACGTTACATAAAAACATTATTGACTTGTAATTCAATGTATTTGAACTATTTATTATTTCATTTTGTATATTTTCCTTCTTATGAACTAGAAACCCTGGGAATATAGAAATTTATTGTCTTAAGATAATACAGAATTGAGTGCCTTTTCCTTTAGGGGGATGTCTCATCAGTGATGTATAATGGAAAAAATGTACATGGTGCTTGGGGTTATAACACTTGGGATTCAAAGCTTCTTTCCAGAATTTACCAGCTGTTTGGTCTTGGGAAAATCATTCATTAGTTTTTTCATTCAGGCATTCTATAAAGATGGGTTGTGCAAACACTTTTGCCTTGAGCCATCTTTCAAAGTGATATATTTATATAAAAAATGAGAAATTCTTCATTTATATACTCTGAGCCTCAGCTTTTTTATGTATAAAAAAGGTATTATGTGCTTTATTGAGTCATTCATCCATTCAAAAAGTATTTATTGAGCTCCTACTGTGTGGCAAGCTGTTCTAGAAGGTGATGAGAGGTGTTCATCTTTTGTTGGACTCTTGACAACATTGTTCTTTTATCTTACTTTTCTGGACTTAGGGTTGGTTAAGACTTCCAGCTGTTACTAGTCCCAGTGCATCGCCATTCCCTTGGATCCACTGAACCATTCATACCTTTATAAAATATCCTTTTATTAAATGCTCTTTTATGATGTTTTTGAGTTTGCCATTTGTTTCTGGGTGGAACTTCCACTGATTTAGACAGTTAGGGAAAGTCTGTCTGAGATTTTGATACTTAAATTGAGATCTGAGGGAGTGGGGATATCTAGGGATTGAGCATTCTAAGCAGTATGAAAAACATGTAAAAGACAACCATGTGGTAGGAGTCATATTTGGACTGTTTCTGGAACGGCAATGGGATCAATGTGACTGGGTGGCATGAGAGAGTGGGATAATGGAAAAAGGATGGTATCAGAGAGATGGCCAAAACCAAATAACTACAAGGCATTTCAGGACATGATAATAAGTTTGTGTTTTATTCTAAGATTAATGGGAAACCAGGGGGTTTGGATCTGGGGAAGAATCTGACCGAACTCATATTTTGAATGGATAGTTCCAACTGCTGTGTGGAGAAGATATGGGGGAAGGGGAGGTAAGGACAGATAGAAGGACAACAGTTAGGCTATTTCTTTAGTCCAAGGGGGAAATTTCATTTATATGGTCCAAGGGATTAGGATGGTAGGAATGTATGTGGTAAGGAATAGTCAAATTCAAGCCATATTTTAAAAACAGAATTGGCAGGATTTGCTGATGCATTTGGATCTGAGAAGTTGGGTGAATGGTGACGTCAAGATGGAGAGCACTGGGACAGGAACTTAATTTGTGGGAAGAGTTGAGATGGAAATCAAGTTTGATTTTGCATTGTGAAATTTTAGATGGCTATAATACATCCAATTGGAGATCCGAGTAGGCAGTGTGGATCTCAGAGGGTAAGTTGAAGTTGAAGATAAAATTTCAGCATTCATCAGCATACATGACACTTAAAGCCATGCTACCAAATAAAATCATATAAAGGGTGAAACTAAATGGAAACCACGAGAAAATGTACTGGAAGGAAAATGGAGTGGCCAACTTTGTTGAATGTACCTTAGAGATCAAGGAAAATGATGATGGAACATTGACAATTGATTCAGCCAATTGGATATCATTGGCAACTTGATAAGATTGCAGTGGTAAAGTGGGAACAAAAGCTACATGAAGAGAGAATGGGGGATGAGGGACATTTTGAGGAATTTTTCTGTAAAAGGATGGGAAAAAATGCTTAATTTTAGTATTTTGAATATATGAATTTTGTAAACTTCTCTACAAACATAAAATACCTCATCAAATGTTTTTAAATACCTTGGAGCAAATTTTAAATATAATCATTCAGTAAAAATGGTTGAAATCTATTTCTTATTGATTTCACTGTACTGATACATTTTTGATAGATTATTTTAATGCACTAAAATGTACTCTATATTGAAATTGAATCACTTTCCCCAAAAGCATTTCTAAAATATTCCCAAGCTTTAAGTATGTATAAACCAAATTTTAAAATATCAGTAGCTAATAACAATATTATAATGTTTTAAGTATTTTTATAATATAAAGTGACTTTTTGGAAGTATCACACTTGAAACTTGATCTTAACTTTAAATGTAACTATTAGGTTTCAAGATGTTCTGGGTCTTATGGCATGTGCAATGTTAGACTCAGTGGACTAGAATTTTATTTTTCTTCATTTTAAGGTATTTGATACCCAAGCTATTTTAACATCTTTTCCTTGACCACAACTGGCTGATCCTACTCTTCAGGTATAAAAATAAGAATACAGCAACAGCCCTGAGGGAGATTTCAATCCCAATATCCTCTTTTTTCTCCCACCTCCATGCAGGGGAAGCAAGACTTAAACATCAAATTTAATGACTTACATTGAAAACCACATGATTAATCCCTAAGCTCCATTACTGAAAGTCTGTCAAGGGAAAAATTATGTCAACTCTTGGAACAGGGGATCATGGGTAGGGGGCACAGCTGGGCAGCCAACAGCATCAGTGCACAATGTGGAGTTTATTTTAAACCTCTCCTAATGTGGTACCCGAGGTCCAGGCTGCCCTCAAATCTCACTCTACTTAGAGCTCTGACACTAATCGCTGCACCTGCAGCTCAACCTTCCCAAGACTTGAGACTTCTGATTCATGAGCAGCCTTGGCTTACCAAGGACTGAGCTTTCCTACATTAGAAGAGGCTGCCTTCACACAGCTTGTGTCAAGGACTGGCTAATAACCTCACTTAGCTATTTGACACCTTGAAGAATAAGTGAAACTTCCATTACCTGAAATTTTTTTTTAAGAAATAAAGTTGTTGGGGCACCTGGGTGGCTCAGTTGTTAAGCATCTGCCTTCGGCTCAGGTCATGATCCCAGGGTCCTGGGATAGAGCCCCGCATCGGGCTCCCTGCTCCGTGGGGAAGCCTGCTTCTCCCTCTCTCATTCCCCCTGCTTGTGTTCCCTCTCTCACTATGTCTCTCTCTGTCAAATAAATAAAATCTTAAAAAAAAAAAAAAGAAAGAAAATTGTTTATATGGTTAAGGATCCTAGTTTAGGGGCTCCTGGGTGGCTCAGTCAGTTAAGTGTCTGCCTTTGGCTCAGGTCATGATCCTTGGGTCCTGGGATGGAGCCCCACATGGGGCTCCCTGTTCAGCGGGGAGTCTGCTTCTTCTCTTTCTCCCTCTCCCCCTGCTTGTGCTGTCTTTCACTCTCTTTCTCTAATAAATGAATAAAGTCTCAGAAAAAAAAGGATCGTATTTTATTTTGTTCTGTGTAGATGATGGCAACACATATAATGGAGGCTATGTAATACTGGTGGTAAGCAGTGATAATACCTGAGTAGCAGCATGTGGGCAGGTACTAGGTTGGCTTGGCATACTTTTATAAATTCAACTGGGAAACAATGAGTCAAATGGATACAAAGAGTGTATTACATACACAGCGTAAACAGAGTCACCATGGTGTCAGCTCTCTATATTCCTAGGAAGGTTAGGACTAGGTGAGACAAGTAGGGTGCTTAGGGCACAAAATTTGAGGAGTCACTCACTCCTAGGATTATATAAATGCCAATTCTGTTCTTATAGGACTCTAAAATAAGGTGCCTAAGGGACAAAATTTAAGGAGGGACTCATTGTCAGGATCCTGCACATGCAGGTTCAGCACTTGTGTGACCCTCAGAACGAATGCCTCCCTAAATTGTATACCCTGGACATGTCATCAGTTGCCTCACCCGGCCTGGTCCCTAGTCCCACAGGACGACACTAAATTGGATGGACCAGATGACAGACAACAAGGAGGGAGAGACAACTGGGGAGGAGCCAATCCCATAGTGCACCTCAGCAGTTTTACTGCCTGCAGATGGATCTAGGGTGGGGAAGAGTAAGGTGGAAAGTTCCATGTCTCACTGGTGTCAGAGAGGCGAATGAGAAGCAGCTGTATGGAAGCTCTTTATATGACTGCCTACCTTGTTCTGTTCTCAGGAGGCTGACAGAACATTCCACCAAGACGTAGGCCAACCTACTGTTTAGCTCTGCCTATATGGTCCATGTGGGTATGTTCAAGGTAACCAGATTGCCATGGTAAAGCTATTCCCCTACAACTGGTATTAAAAAACACAAGTTTGCAGTATACAAATATGTGTTGTAATACCACTTCTAATAGCTATATGACATTGGGTAAGTTATGTAAATTTTTAACTTCTTAAGTGAGAAAAGAAATAGGTACTCTATAAGGCTGTAATGTTAATGTTTATAAGGCATTTACATGGTAAGTGTTGAAATAGTAGATATTTTATTAGATCTAAATGAACTATTAGATCTAAATGAAGCTATTAAATCTAAATGAACATGGTACATAATATAGTTAAATTCTGTAACTAGTTTAAAAAAATCAGTTTGTTTTGAATGTTTAGTCAAACATTATTATAATGGTCAGCCAACAAACTTTCTAGGAGATCCGTGTTTTTATTTTTTAAATGTATTTTTGTTGTTACCTATATAAAAAGATATCTAAATAACAAGATAGATGGATTTGTTAAGGATTTCAGTTATATTTGGCAGACAAAATATTCAACAACCATCAAAAAATTGACTCACTTTTAGTTATGTGCAGTGTTCCTCAAAAGATTTATTTATTTCACCTATTAATTTTACAACATAAATGCATTCATGCGCACTTATGCTCATTATTCACACCTGAAAAGTTTATTTTTGCATCAAGTGATAGATACGCCGTGTTTAATTTGGGCATCCGTCCAAGTAGGACACTTTTTTCAACTTATACTCAAAATAGCGTATAAGCTCAAAAAATCATTTTTCATTTAAATGAAAAATCAGAATAAGAATATATATCTGTACTCTGTTTAGAGCCACGAGTTCCTAGTTTGCTTTAATTCAACATGTTAAAAATCATGAATATCAATGCCTTTTGCATTCATCTTCTAAATTCTACTTTTGCTTTATTTTTCTCAAGACGTTAACTGTCATGAAAGGCTTAAAATTTTAGGAATCTGAGAATTGATTCAGTTTACCTAAGATAGCAATAAATCTTCATAGCTATGATAGTAAGAAATCTTCATGATATAACTTAAAAAGTGCATTAAGTAAATGGCTAAAGTGCTTTTAATCTGAATCAGTTTCTACGTTATCTTTCTAATAATGACATCAGAAGTGTTTCTCTTTAATGTACTTTATATGTTTTTTATATTTAGAAAGGCATGTATTAATTTAAAATGTACTTAACATCATTTTCTTTCATTTTAAGTGTGCTTGGAAATCACTTTTCATATGAATAGAACTTTGATTTTTGTCATGGTCATAACAGGTATATTTTCAAACAGTGCAGTGATTATGCTTTATTTTCTGTTGATCTAATATTTTAGCCACTTTACTACCTAATGTTGTCAGTTCATTCCATGAAATTCTAAAACAGGTTTAAAAATTATACTTTATCTTTGGATTAAAAAATGCTTGTCAGCTTATAAATATGTTTCCCACTTTAGTTTTATTATATAAGAACATAAGGTTACTTAGATGATTTAAGAGGACTGTTAAAGAACACATTAGATCAGGGCGCCTGGGTGTCTCTGTTGGTTATGCGACTGCCTTCGGCTCAGGTCATGATCCTGGAGTCCTGGGATCAAGTCCCGCATCGGGCTCCCTGCTCGGCGGGGAGTCTGCTTCTCCCTCTGACCTTCCCCCCTCTCATGCTCTCTCTATCTCAGTCTCTCTCTCAAATAAATAAATAAAATCTTAAAAAAAAAAGAACACATTAGATCAAATAATTCAGGTGATTTGATTGTTTATGGTGTGCATGGTGCTAAAATAAAGAATTTCAACGAGATGGAGAGGGAGAGCCTTTTACAAATAGACTTAATAACAATGCAGTCGTATTGATTAGGATCTTGCCATTTTGAGAGCCAGAAACTTATCTTAAAGTTGCAGGTGGGGAGAACATCTCGTTTCAAATGTTACTCAAATGATAGAATCAAGGACTTGGACCCTACCATTATATCTTCCCAAATCCATATTACCTTAATTTTCCATAAGACTTCTGTCTCATTTGAAGCAATTTTTATAAGCCTATTTTGGAGCTAGAGTGAGGGAGAGGATCTTCAAAGGGATGCTGAATAGGGAAAAACATTATGTACAGTGTGTTTGTTCCAGTGAAGACAACAATTTTCTTGGCAAGTATTCCTTGTGGTTGCCTTATCATTTATGGCCCTTGATAAAATATGCATACAGAAATTCATCACCCATTGAGTTCTTGCTCAAAGTCAGCTTCTTCTGATGGAAACTTTCATCACATCATTGCTTCCTTCTCCCCTTTCCTGCTGTTTATGTTGCCTCCACATGCTCATTTCAGCCCCATGTTTTTTGTTAAGATTCCCTATTTTTGAGATACCAGGGAAATAATGATGTGATTAAGTCCCAAATGAATTTGTAGCATAAATCTTCTTAATGATATAAAGGTATTGGCTGTTACTCTGATCATAGGCATTTAATTTTCTCTTCCTTCAATCTTGACTCAGTGATCTTCCATCTTTGATTTCTTACTGCAACTGTATTTCCCAGGTTCCTCATCCCTATCCTTTCAAAAAGATACAAACAGATAAGTGACTGGGGTCACAAGAAAGAAACTTTTTGTCAAGAAGTGTAACTCTTCAATGTAGCCCCAAACTCCTCCAGCAGCCATTGAGCAGACAGTTTTGGCTAAGCTGCATGTGTACCTGTAAATTGGGCATATGCTCTCTAGTTTGTCACAGCATCACCCATTTCTCCGTGTATGATACTTTTGACAATTATCATTATTCAGGCATGATCTTCTGTAGTTACTGACTGAAGATTAGAAATCAAACCTTGTAAAAGAATAGCTAATCTATCCGTATCTGTTTATATTTTTATCTTTTAAGTTCAGTAATAGAGTGGACTACAGATAATTAAAATTTTTATAGGGCAAGCATTTTCCAAGGGATTTATATTCTTGCAAATAATATGTTAAATTGCAGTTTTACTAAAATTTCTTTTTTCTGTTATGTCCTCACTTTGACTCCTTAGAGAACAAAACTGCCTTCCTACCTAGAGTGATTTTTTTTTTGCATATTTCAAGATGAGTGTTTACATTTTATTCTTTTTACGGTTTCCACAGAATTAGAGAAAATATCTAGATTTTTAGATACAGGCTATTTGTATAGTGTTACAGTGTGCAAGATTGTCTGAAAATAAAACAAAGAAAACAAATGTAGCTATGTGCCCTAACTTTGTAGCTAAAGAAAATATGACACTATGGGACTGGGAAATTCTCCATGCTGTTGAGTGGCATTTTACAATCAACACCTCTCCCCTTTTCAGGATATCGAATCCCTAACAGGAGGGCTGACTGGTTCTAAAGGGGCTGATCCGCCGGTAAGTTAGATTCTTCATTAAATTTAACTATTGACAAATTGAATTATGTACACACGAGATCATCAGACAATTACTTGTATACAATTTTCATATAGCTATCTTTTTGAAATATATAGCTATTTCAATAGTGTGTATGTGTATATATATATATATACACACACACACTAATATATAGTAATTAATACAAATATGAACTTGATTTGAGATATTGTTTGGTGTTTTAAAAGTTTTAATATCTCATAAAATTCATCTCTATGTATTGACTCTAAAAATAAGAATAAAATCTTCATTAGAATATGTAAATACTTTATGTCCTATGGGCTACAGCAAAACTTTTGGAACTCGAGGGTTTACCATTCTAGATATGAATGTATGATTTGGGTTGCAATATATTTTCTAGTTACTGAGAAAAATTTTATTGGCCCATTTTATCAACAGTATTGATTCTTGATATTGCTATTTCTTTTCTACTTTATCCAGGGAGCTTCTGGAAAATTAGAGAAGTGTTCTAAAATTTTAAAGGATTATTGTTTTTAAGCAATAAGAAGAGATTGATAGTCTAGTATTGGAACATCTTAGTTCTTTCTGTGATACCTGCTTTCAGAAAATATTGATTAAGATAACATGTGATTTCATGTTTGAAGTACAAACATGAGTTCATGGTGTATATCTAAAGTATTACGATTCGATCTATTTCAACAGAGAGTCAATGCATAAATTTTTATTACTGTTTGCTTTTCACTTAGCACTGTGAGGTTTAATGCTGAACATACAGAACCCAGTGTTATCAATTTTAGTTATACTTCACCGAGGTATCTAGGTGAAGTTCATAATCACATTAAAACATCAGTGAGATGTTGAAAAGATAACTTTCAGTGGCACCTCTTTCTCTCCTGTCTCCTTCCTATATCTCATGATGTTGTCTAATCATCAAATTGCTCCTAAAGTAGGCTAAACAACATATTTTAGTCCTTTCCCTTCCTTTTATTTTCATTGTCTAAATTTATGTGGGAAAAAATGTATTGTCTTCAGATAGCTGCTTATATTTAGTCCCTGAACCTATTACATTACAGCTTAAGGCAAGATGAAATGTAAGTCAACCAGCCAGGATATTGTGACAGGATTTACAGCCAGTCTTATATTTAAGTAGTGTAGGTGACTGTTTATGTGATATAATTTTACTCTCCTGCCTGGCATGGTGTTTGTACATAGCACTCAACTTTTATTAGAAGAGTAAATCCGTTTCCTTCAAAATCCCACCCTCACCTGTCCACTGATTCCTAAAAGAATTCTACAGTTAGAGATCAATTGATTTTAAAAGGATTTGTCCCTGGTTCAAATAAAAAATTAACTCACTGATATGAGGAATTTGAGAAACAAAACAGAGGATCATAGGGGAAGGGAGGGAAAAATGAAACAAGACGAAATCAGAGAGGGAGCCATGAGAGACTCTTAATCTCAGGAAACAAACTGAGGGTTGCTGGAGTGGAGGGGGGTGGGAGGGATGGGGTGGCTGAGTGATGGACATTGGGGAGGGTATGTGCAATGATGAGCACTGTGAATAGTGTAAGACTGATGAATCACAGACCTGTACCCCTGAAACAAATAATAATTATATGTTAATAAAAATAAATAAATAAACTAAAAAAAATTAAATACCTCTCTTCTGCAAGGGTGATAAAAATCGTATTCATGATTTCTATGTTAAAATAAGTTAATCATATCCTTCCAAGAAAACATTTTCCAAATATGGAAGATTGAGTGGGTATAAAAATCTAGTTATTGAAAGAAGCTTCTTGAAAGGAAAAAAAGATCACAGAAAGGAAAGATGGTGTACAGAAGGCAAGCTTCATCAACTTCATTCCCAGTAGCTAAAAGTGAAGCGTGTGTGTGTGTGTGTGTGTGTGTGTGTGTAGTTTATAATACTGTGAAATAGAGATTCTCTCTTGGCCATGCCCTACCATGATGTTGGATATTTTATACTGCTGCTTACATTTTCTAAAATCCATACTGTGCTTATTTTTTACCTTTTCGTAGAGTGGGAAACATCATGCGAATTGCAGAGTACACGAGTTTAGGCAATCTAATTAGGGGTTAACAGTACACATAAATTTAGTACTCCCCATTGTTAAAGAGCTATCCAGAGCATATTACTTGAGAAACTATATAATTAAATCATTTCTTAGTCCCATATAAAGCTTATATAAAGCAGTCTAAATAACAGTGAGATGGTAATAGGATCTAGTGTTACTTCAGATATTTAAGAGTAAGACTTTGAAGTCTACCTCATTGGCCTCATCCAGAACTTACAGCAATAATGCCACTGGCATTATGCAGCTTCTTCCCTGGTTTTCTTTCTGTTTGTTACCTTGAAGTAATAAGATCTATAAATTTGCTTCTTACAGAACTTAGTGCTTTTAATTGTTCTGTTTCCTTTATCCAAATGCTAATGGTTCTCTTTATTTCTAAAGTGTGGTGAATAAGTGAATACTCCTCTAATCCACATCCTTGGGTTTGTTATGTACACTGCCTGAACATTCTCTAGCTCTATTAATTTTTTCCCCATTGAGGAAGCAGAGTTGTACGTTCCATATTTTTGTACTTTCTGTTCTCATTTTAATGTCTTCTTGATGATTCTTAGCAATTTGGGTAAACACCCTGCAGAATTTGAAACAAGTTTATTTTCCTGAGGCTGCTGTTTAGACCAGATTATATATTTTTCAAATTGTAAATGGTCTTAAAATTTGAATGTCTTCAAAACCAATTTTAATTTGATTATTCAAAAAATGCCAATGTTCTACTTACTTGCTATAAAAGATAAGGGAATAAAAAAATGCAAATCTGCATTGTGATCTAATATAATTTCTTTCAACCTAGACTTTATATTGCTGTATTACATACTTTCATTCTTCTATTTGTTTATTTAAAATTCAGTGTATATTTGAGTGTACATTATGTGCTAGACATTTGTTTAGGTTTTGGAAATACAGCAATACAAAATACACAGTTTCTCATTTCAGAATCTTGCAATATAGTGGAGTAGACAGGTTGGTAAAAATAATTACAATGTAAAGTAGACACAGTAGGAGATGAAAATAAGAAAGAGAATCCATATAATCCAATTGTTGGGAATGAAAGGGGCTAGAGAATCAAAGAAGGTGAATAGAAGGAAATACTGTCTAACTTGATATTTATAGGATAAGTTGAAGTTTGCCAACTGAGGAGAGCGGGGCATGGCATTTTAAGCAGAGGAAACAGTGTGTGCATAGGTCAAAAAATGAGAAAATAACTTACTGTGGCTAGAGTATGAAACAAGCTGGAGTGTGGGAGGTAGTGGTAAAGAGAGAAGGCTAGGTTAGGCCAGGGCAAGAACATGAGAAATTTCATGGAAGGAATTTGTTCTCTATACTAAGAATGAGGAACCATTAAAGTCTTTAAACAGGAGATCATTTAATCAACTCTCTCCTTTAGAAGGCTTTTCTTTTTCTTTTGACTCTACTTGGAGAGTGATTTAGATAAAGCAAGGAGACAAGTGAAAGGCTCTTGCAGTCATCCAAAAGAAAGATAATAAAGATGGTAATTGCAGCCTGTGTGTGTATGTATGTCTACCCCACTGAATTATAAAACTAGTCGAGGGCAGTATTTCAGGAGAACATCAACATTTTGAGTAACACACTGAATGATTAATATGAACCTATAGAGTGACAGTGAGAATGGAGAAGAATGGACTGATTGATGAGATAATAAGGACATAGTGAATACTCAAGAATAAGGGATTGTTTAGAGGGAAGAGAATGAGACTTACTGAGAAGTCAAGGCTGACTTTTGAACTTTCTGTTTGGCAACTGAGTGGATGAAAGTTCCATACATAGAGACAAGAATCTCATGAGGTAGAGCACTTTTGGAGTGGGGATGATTAGTTCAGTTTTGGACACATTAAGTTGAGCTGACCAAACTGGGAATATATGAGTGATTTTGGAATCAATGAGGTGAGATCTCATTTATAGCCATCGATTTGGACATGTAGGATAGTTAGTAACTGAAGCCATTGGAGTTGATGATGTCATCTCCAAAAATTATATTCCAAATGAGAAGATAAGAGAGCTCATAATAAATAAATAAAGAAGTAGGAGGGAATAATAGCCAATATAGGATATGAGGTTGAGCGTGTTGAAACAGATGGAAAGTACATAAAAAGGGAGAAGAATTTACTGAGGAAAGAGAAATTAATTGATAGAGCACAAGATGAGGAAAAAAGGATGGACTTCAGGGCATGTTCTAGAGAAAGGGCAATGTGTCTTCAAATGTGAAATGAGTGAGAAAGAAAGGATTCTTTTTAGAAATGGAGGTCTAAAGAAATTGAGAGTGTCCATTTAATGGTTTTATTTTCCCCACAAAGTGTAAAGGAGCTAATTAGCTGATAGTAATAGGAGAGATGATGGGATGAAGTATCTCAGGAATATAGAGATGATTTATCTATTATGGATTATGGGCGAACTATGTAAACCACAGATGGAACACTGGAAAGTATTAGAGGTCCACTTGTGGTTGTAGGCAGTGAATTTGTAGTGGTTATGTGACTCAAAGGTGTGTTTACTTTTACCTCCAGCAGTGCTCTGTAGCTCAGGTATGGGAAGGGAGAATGCCTACAACCATTTTAATATCAGGTTGTTCTGTGAGACCATAGCTATGGAAGGCCAATTGGGCAAGATAATTGAGAATATTAGCAAAAATCCCAGAGTCTAAGCTGAATAAGAATTGTAGTGAAGATAGGAAAGGATTGATAAAACGGAGGATTCAGAATTCTCAGTAAACTTGAAAAACAGGTGCAGTGGGTATAGGAAGAAGGATAGAAGATTATGGTGAGAGAGTAAGATGCTTGATTTAAGCATTTCAGGACCAAAACGCTTCTAGGTGCTAATAAGATCCAGATTGAGGTTGTGGGAATGGGTGAAGTACAGAGGGAATGAAGTGCACTGGAACTGATGACGCCAAGAAACTGAGAGACCAATTTTGGTTGGATCATTTCTGTGGGTCCGGCAATCGTTCCTGCTACATTCATTCCCTTGATAATCCCAACCTGTTTTACAGTTTAAATGCCATCTAGACTCTAATAACTGCATCTGTAGGCTGGATCACTTCCCTGAACTTTAGACTTGTGTATCCAACATATCCACTTATATATTCAAAAAAGGAATTTAAAGCATAACAAGTTAACAAACTGAGCTTCTGATCTTCACTGTCATTTTACAAATTTCTTGCAGTTTTCCCCCATATCAGTTCATGGCTACTGTTTCAAAAAATCAAGACCCAGAGTCATTTTATAGGTTCTACCTTCATAATTTATCTAGAATCCAACCAATTCTTGGTAACCCTACAAAACTACCAGCCTGGGCAAAGCTATCATCCTTTCTCACATGCACATGCTCAGTGAAACAAGCAGGTTAAGTTTCTTAAAGTCAGATCATGTCACATCTAGGCTTACATCATTGTCGGCTTCCCATCAGAATAAAATTCCCAAAGCCAATGGAGTAGTTTCTAAGACCCTTCATGACTTCTTTCGTTATTGTACCTCTAGGAACTCCTCTACCTTTTTTATTTTTCCATATCTCATTCCATTTCAGTTGTACTAAAAATTTGCTACCCTTTACCCAAGCAAGCACTTGCTATTATTATTCCTTCTGCTTGGCATGTTCTCTCCTGATATATCCCCATGGCTTACTCCCTCATTTTCTTTAGGTTTCTGTTAAAATGCTGTTTTAACAGAGAGGTCATCCAGGAGCACCCAATATTCTTTTCTTGCCCCTATGTGTTTATTGTTTGTGTTCTTCTACTAGAATATAAAACTCTGTATAGTAAGGGTCTTTGCCTCTTTTGAATGAATGAGAACAATACATTTTAAGCACATGATTTATATGATTACATTTGTGTGCTTAAAATGATAACTAGAATACTGAATGGAGAAAGAGATTAAGAATGTTACAGTAATTCTGTAATGAGATTATACCAGTGTCCTGAGACTATGGTAATGGTAGTAAGAATTAAAATAGCAGAGAGTAAAAACCTTACAAAAGCAGTATTAATAGATTGACCACTGGAAAATATTGACCACTGGAAAAAAAACAGCAATATAAAACCAGAAGGATATATTTTGGATACTGTATATCTCATTTACTTACCTTGCTTAATATCACTCTACATAAGCCCCTTGAGAGGATGATTTTTCTGTCTGGCTTACAGCTGCATGCAATGCTTTCAACATAGTGGGCCTTCAGTAAGTATTTAATGCACAAATTAATGAAACAAGAATGATAATGCTAAAGGGGTCTTCAGAGGGTGAAACTGTGAACCAGGTATTGGAAACTTCAGTAAATAAGGGAGGAAAAAAAAAAAAAAAAGGCAGAGTATAAAAGATAAAAATGAAACTTCCATTGTTGATTCAAGATATTACTGAAAGCCCCGAACCATAGTACGATTGGTGATAAATATCCCCACATTCTATGGAGAAGTGCTAGACATACTCACCAAAGACTTACTGAGTAATAATTACAGTAATATCAGTCCTGCCACTGTGAATCATCACCTTGAGCCTAAGAGATGACCACAAAGGCATCAGCAGAATTTCAACTGTAGGGATTACTACAGGTTTTTACCCTTTGAAAGGGAGAAGGGTGTGCCTCTTCTAAATCAAATGAAGGTGAGCCCAAAGCAATGACTCAAAGAAGGAGCCAATCATATCTCCATGTTTGGATATTTATTCAGATATCTTGGTTTAGCACAGCTAAATCAGCAGGTGCTTCCATGGAATAGATGTAAGAGAGAAATTACTGTGTATCTCTTGTAATATGGGGACATGCATAATCAATGAATAAGATATTTGCTTCCTATCTAAGTCACCAGTCATATAAGACTTGGCCTATTTTTTTCTGTAATCCCTTTTCATATCCCTGCCCTAATCTAGAAGGAAGTCCTATGAAGAAGACAGACGACAGGTGAAAAAAAATGAATCATTTCCCTCTTCCCAATACAAGTTCCTCAGTCCTAAGTTGGAATGATCAGGGAAACTTTGAGTTGAATAAGAAACTAAAGTTTTGATACAGGGTTTTATTAGAATTTCTTAACCTGAAATAGTCTTAAAACCCAAAATAAAACTTATTCCTATAACTCTAAGTGACCAGAAAGCTATGAATGTGCTCAAGCTCAAGCAGTCAGACATGGGGAGGTAATATGACATGACAAAGCATATTTAATGGCAAGGCTGGGTGAAAAATGAAGTTGGTATTTATTTAGATCTGTTACTTGTATACACTTACTCGTTTAAATTGAATTCAGCTAGTTTAATTGAATGCCATCAATTAATTGAATGCCATCACCCTGGGTGGCTCAGTTGGTTAAGCAACTGCCTTCCGCTCAGGTCATGATCCTGGAGTCCCAGGATCGAGTCCCGCATCGGACTCCCTGCTCGCAGGGAGTCTGCTTCTCCCTCTGACCCTCCCCCCTCTCATGCTCTCTCTCTATCTCATTCTCTCTCTCAAATAAATAAATAAAATCTTAAAAAAAAATTGAATTCAGCTAATTAAATAAAGTCATTTATATTGTGGAAAGAGAATATCATTTATAGTTATTAATGACAAGGAATGGTAAAGTGGGGGAGAAAAAATGAAATGGTGTGGGTCTCAAAGTAGAGATTGTTTTGCTTGAGACTGGAGGAGTAATGGATTGGAAATTCTAATGGCTCTCAAGAAAGGTGCCAACTTTACCGTCTGAAGTGAGCTAAGAAATTATGAACACAATCATGTTGGTGCTACCCATGAAGTTACATAAATTCATTTCAGTTAAGATAAAGTGATAGTGGTCTCCTTCAACAAAGTGATAAAATACACAGGAAAGACTGTTTACTGTAAAATAGGGGTTTCAGAAGGCACAGTAAAAGTTTGAGGGGAAGATAAGACTGGAAAGTAGGACAGAGAAGAGTGAACACAGAACACTACGATAAATGTGCTAGAGAGACTTGGTGACTTAGAAGGGTTAACATTTTGTGTGTCCCACGAAGATGAGAAAGGTTAACTGGTAGGAAAGTTTCTGTAATAATTCATACCAAGTATACATATAGATGTCACTCAGACTTTAATTTACAAAAAATAAACAAAATTTAAAAATATATACAATGTAGTATACACATTACATTTTATGTAAATCCAAACTTGAATTGTTTTGTAATCCATGGAAAATAACATAAGATATAGTGATTTAGAGTGTTGGCTCTGGAAAGTGGCCTCAATTTGATTTTTGGCTCTGCCCCTTCCTAAGTATGTATGTAATCTTGACCAAGTTATTTACTTCATTGTGCCTCAGTTTCCTAAACCGTATGATAAGGGTAAAAATAAAATCTTTTTCACAAGGTGGTTATATATAATGAGTTACTACACAGAATACTTCAGATAATACATTGTATGTGCAAATCATCTGTTAGTGTTCATCACCATAATTGTTATATAAATGAAAGTCTTCATTAAATATTGTGGGATCATTGCAAAGAACTGACTTAGATTGTATGCTATATTTTAACTGGAGAAGGAAAAGCAATAGTCTATGTAAATTAATTTTAAATCAATTTAACCCAATAATTTGATGAATCACAAAGGACATTCTCCATAGAAGGTGGGTATATACCGGGGTGGATAGGGAATAGGAAAGAAAGGAATCAACTTCACTCTAACCAATTAATTACTATTTTTTAACTTGTCAGAATGGTCAGTTAAAATATTGATGGCATAAATATGTAGCCAAAATACTGAAAGATCGTTCATATGCAGGAATTTTATCATGAGAGTAATGGGATGGTTAGCATATATGGTACCATAATTCCCATGTTATGTTATTTCTTACTCATTAATGTATTACTGATTAGAACTATTTAATCATTTATATTTCAACACAAACTACTTAATTAGAGGGGACATTTGAATGTGGTTTCCTACATTCAAAAGTTTATGTTAAGTGTGAAAGTGAGAAAAGAGATGAATTATAGGCTAACATCTGAAAGTTAGGTTTAAAATAATACTGAATGTGGGAAACATTTATGAGATCTTTTGGCATATTGTTTCACTAATGATTAATGTGATAAGAAACATTTTAGAAATGATTTTTCCAGTATAATTATTATTTGAGAAGCTCAGAGTAATGAAACAACTCCTTGTTGGAAATAGTCTTGTTATTTACTGTTGATTTGTAATTATAAGAAAAAAAGTACTTTAGGGGCGCCCGGGTGGCTCAGTCGTTAAGCATCTGCCTTTGGCTCAGGTCATGATCCCAGAGTCCTGGGATGGAGGCCCGACATCGGGCTCCCCACTCTGCGGAAGGCCTGCTTCTCCCTCTCCCACTCCCCCTGTTTGTGTTCCCTCTCTCGCTGTGTCTCTCTCTGTCAAATAAATAAAAAAATCTTAAAAAAAAAAAAAGAAGTGCTTGAAAAAATTTTGAGGGGAAACTAATATGTGAATGAAAAAAAAACAAGATAAGTAAAATCAATTAGGAACTTACATTATTGCAAAGATACATTATTTTTGTTAATAATAACATAAAACATTGAAATGTATATTGATATATTATGTTTTCTGATCACATAAAGTTCAGTATGAATTAATTTACTTATCTTTGCTCCCCAAAATACATGTCATAACTTTGTCCAAGAGTAATATAATTTCAACCGCATTTATATTTTGTTCTTTTGTGCCTGCCTTCTTTTCTTATTCTTTTCTCTATTGTTTATTTTTATTATACATAAATGTGTTTATTTGTATATATGTGTATATGTATTTATAGGTAACATATGTGAACAAGTATAATATATATAAAACATATATAACATATATACTCATATATATTTATATATATATTTCCTCCTACAAAAAACAGAACGGATTTTTTTAGTCTCTTGAGTTCTTGACTAAACAAGAGGGTGGTTTCTAATTAGATTTTTCTTATCTAACACAATAAAGTGGAACTATTTTTATTCTTGTTCAAAGATGCTTATAATTTAGAATGTTTATCTGAAAAGACAGATGGATGAATACAGCTTTGTACATATAATTGCTCATTAAAATGTGAAAAATATAAAGTAAAAATAAAGGTTTATTTAGAAAGCATATTTGTAATGCCTATTGTGAACTTAGTGCTATTCTACACACCATAGAAGAAAATATCAACTCAGTGCAGTAGATTTTTGCACTCTAGTTAGCAATTGTTTCTTTTTAAAACATGATTAATAAGTATAAAAAGGGGTATAGAGGGGCGCCTGGGTGGCTCAGTCGTTGAGCGTCTGCCTTCAGCTCAGGTCATGATCCCAGGGTCCTGGGATCGAGTCCCACATTGGGCTCTCTGCTTGGCGGGAAGCCTGCTTCTCCCTCTCCCACTCCCCCTGCTTGTGTTCCTGCTCTCACTATCTCTTTCTCTGTCAAATAAATAAATAAAATCTTTGAAAAAAAAAGGGGGGTATAGAGATACATGATTTTTTGTTATAGGCAATAATCACAGTAAGTGTGTTTTTGGGCATTTAGTATTTATTTTTTTGGAAGATTGTTTTGAAAGGTAAATGTTGAGCCAGTTCTTAAAGAGCTAATTTGCATTAAATTTTAAAACTTTTATTCTAGATGGAAGGAAATCAAGGGTCTTTCTTTTCCTTTTACCTAAAAGTAGTTCAATTCTATATATGGCTTTAGCAACTGATAAAGCTGGCTGCTGCAACTTGTTTACAGTACATCAGCTTTAATTGCCAAAGTTATTGAAATTAAAACTGGTTTTTAGATATCCTTTTCAAAAGTATCTATGCATCATTTTTTTCTAGGAAGCCCCGAATAACCTCCATGTGCCTCTGTAGCTTAACAACTAAAAACCCGTTCACCCTCAGTGAGATTAGTCTACTGGACGATGCTTGCCTGGCTATTCTAGAAAGTAGTTATGATTGCCCCCCAGCTGCCCTCTAAGAGGAAGGGTCTGATGGGCAATTCCAGCAGAGCCTCAGGTGACAGGACATGCTCAGCTCCGGGGCTGCTGCCTTTGCTTTTCCAAGGATGCCAATAAGGTGATGCTCTATCTCCTTTGGCAACATGAAAAGGAGCTAGAAAAGTTTTCTAAGAATTTACCCCCTTTCCACTTGTGGTATTCATTAAAGTTTGGCTGGGTAAGAAACCTCAAAAGTTTTTGGCTAGGATCATCCCCTTTTCCCACATTGGCCTCCAGAGGATAGGAGGCAACATTAAGGCTTGCTTGCCTTCTAGCCCTACCCAAGGAACTTGTGCTCTGTGTGAAGGAACACTTACCTGTAGGGAAAACAACTTGCTCTAGCCACTCTGCTATAACTAGATATTCTTTTTCAAATGCATACAGTCAGGGAAATATGAACCAGCAAAATGTAAATGCTTGAAATTGCGTGCATATTCTTTTTTTCACTTAATGTTAATTATAATGATGGCAGGCACTTTAAAAAGGAATCTGATTATATATTCATAATAAACTAAAGTTGAGATTCTGCAGAATTCTTACTTTCAGTTAAAGTCTGTGTTGGTTTAAGAACACTGTATACTAAGAATATATCCTAAAGATTTTATGATTTTATTTTCCAAGATTAACTTATTTTTCAAAAAGATATTTGAAACTGTTGAAGTATATTTAGAAAATTATAAGTGTTATGGGAAAGTGGGAAGTTAAAATACCAGAAATTGAATATTTGACCAAAAGAGTTCACCAAGGTTTTTTGAAAACTTCTAAATCATGTTCTGGCTACATGATAAATTCTGCAGATATTCTTATATTTTACTCATAGAAATCATTTATATTTTTACTGGAGTATGGTGAGAAGTTTTGTGGAAAATCCCGGTTATTCTCTCTACTCTCCCTTTCTTTTACTACAGATTAAAACTGGTAATCCACATGAATGACTATTTTATCCCTCTGTAGACAGCTCTCTCTTCAAACTTTAAAAAAACAATCTTCCTGCTATGCCTATTTAGAAGCACTGGATTTCATTTCATTTACTTCACCATTCTCTAAAAGAGCAAGAACTTAACTATAATTTTACATTACAACCAACATCATTATTCTAACTTTTAAATAAAGGTATTTAAGTAATTGCATTAAATTTAAGTGGGAAAAAATGGTAAATTTGAGATAAAGATTGCCTGAATGACTTTTTAAAAAATATGGTTGTTTATAAAAGAAATTTTAAATTTAAGAATAAAGGTTGAAAATAAAATGATAGAAAAGATATACTGTATAATACTAACTAAAAAAAATGCCTATGCAGCTATATAATATCAGAAAATAGTCTTTAAGAAAAAAATTACTAAGTGTAAAAAGAGAAATACTTCAACATAAAAATTGATATACCAGGAAGATAAAAAAGTTTTAATTTTTGTGCACCTAATAACATACACTCAAAATATAGAAAACAAAAATTAACAGAAATAAAGAGTTTAAAAAAAAAACTTCGGTCATGGTGGAACATTTTAATACTTTTCTTAGTACCTTAAGTGAACAAGAAGATAAAATTTGTAAAAATAATGATAAGTTGAGCAATAGGAAAAATAAACATGACCTAGTGATATATAGAGAGCTCTGTACTTGATTTCTACAAATTAAGCAAATATGTGTCATACAGGAAGACTCAACACATTCTAAAGAATTGCATCAGGCTGAATATTTTCTTAAAATAGCAGAATTCAGCTAGAAATTAGTAAAAAGATGAAATTTTAAAATTGATAAATAGAAAATACTCAAGGTTTTGAAAAGTAGGACAAATACTTCTACATAATTCACTGGTCAGAGAATTTGAAAAGTAAAAATTTTTAAATTCAGTGATATTGAATACTACATATTGAAACATATAGGAGGCAATTAAAGCCTCATAGAGAAATTTACACCATTTATATATATTAGAAAAAATAAAAGCTAAAAATTAATGATGTAAGTATTCATTTTGAAGCTAAGGGAAAAGAAGCAAATAAAACTTAAGAATAAAAAATAATGAAGCAAGTAGCAGAAACTAATAAAACAGAGTAGAAATATTTAAAAGAGTGTAAACAAAGCTGACGTTGATTTGTTGAAAAAATTATTAACTGATAACTGATAACTCTCTGATGGGTTGGTAAAATAAATGACAAGGTGCAAATGAATTAAATATAGTGAAAGGATTTTTAACACAATTTATGCTTATGAATTTTAAGTTGTAGATGAAATGAAGAAATTCCTAGGCAAATACACCGGGGCCAATTTAACACAAGAAATAAGAAATACAAGTAATACTTTTACTATATGAAAGAAATCTTCAAATAAAAATCTTGCAAAGAAAACTGCAGGAGCAGATGGCTTCATGAATGGATTGTAGAATCCATTCATGAAGGAATTATACCAATTATTAAAAGCTTTAAAAGACATTAAAAAAAAAACTTCCCAAGTTGTTTTATGAGTTTTATTAGTTTTCTATTGCTATGTAACAAATTACTACAACTTTAGAGGCTTAAAGCAACACACTTATTATCGCAGTTTCTGTGGGTCAGGAGTTTGGGAATAGCCAAGTTGGGTCTTCTGGTCAGGGTTTAACTAGCTGTGACCAAGTTGTTGGCTAGGCTGCATTTTGATATGGAGTGAGGCTCCCTTTCCAAGTTCACATAATTATTGGTATATATGCTTATATATATACATATATACAAATATATACACATGTATATAAATACACAAACACACACCGCATGTGCATGTATACACATGTATACACATACATATGCAGTGATTGGAATGACATCCTATTACCTTTACCATATTCTGTTTAGTTAGACCTTGCCCATGCTCAAAGGGAGAGGATTAGAGAAGGGATGAATGTGAGATCCTAGGGTCTGTCTGCAACATGAGGCCAGAGGGAAAAATCTTAAAGCAAAGCCTGAAAAATTAACCTAAAATGTTAGCTAATTACATGAATCAATACATAAAGACATGGCATCAGAAACTAGTTGGGGTTTGTTCCAGAAATGTAAGGTTGTTTTAAATTCACAATTCAATGAATGTAATTCACCATGTTAATGAATAGGGAAAAATAATATAATCATATACATAGGTATAGACAAAATGTAGATAAAAATTGAGTGCTTATTTATAATGATATATTCCTATATTATATAATTATATGATTTAATATCATATAATGTTAATATCATTAAATATTAATTATATAATGATTTTATGATAAAATTTCAATATTCTAAGAATAGAAGTGAACTTTCTTATTCATTAATTACTCTGTCATTATTTTATTCAAATATTTATTCAGCAACTAATATTCACTAGGAACTCAACTCTTTTCCCTACCCATGTGCACTCATAAATATGACTCCCTTTAAAATATTGGCATCTCTAGGGGCACCTGCGTGGCACAGCTGGTTAAGCATCCAACTTGCAGCTCAGGTCATGATTCCAGGGTCATGATCTAAGGGTCCTGAGATCGAGACCCATGTTGGGCTCCACAATCAGTGTGGAGTCTGCTTATCCCCCTCCCTACCCCTCTGCCCCACCCCCTGCTTGTTCTCTCTTCCTCTCTCTCTCTCAGAAAAAAAATATGAGTAAATAAAATCTTTAAAAATAAAATATTGGCAGCTCACCATATGCATGCACTATACAGAGATCATGCTTACCAAGTACTTACACATCAGAAGTACACACAAAGTACTTTACACTTATCAAAATTTATATCTGAATTTATTTCTATTTAATAATAAATATTTTTCCTCATATCCTTCCTTCTGTATTTCCTTATTATTTAACCAAATATAATAGCTCTTCCAGACCTTTCCATATTTAACAGCTGGAGTTGTGTCCAGTTTTCAAGATTCATTGAATACAATTACTCCCCTTTAATAGCTAAATCACACATGTATTTTTTGGCTAATACTGAAATGAATGAAATGAAAATTTTCAAGGAAATGTGACTGGTTTGATTTTTTTAAGTGGAAAGAAGATGGATTATTATGAGTAAGCTATGTAAAATATTATGCTTCCCAGATAATTAGGAATATGAAAAATTTTGCAAAAATGAGTCTATTTATGCATACTTAAAACTGATAAACAAAAAAGTACAAAAAATAGCATTATACTCATTAGGTAAATAGATAAGCTGCTCCAGAATGAAGATTTGAAAAGTAATATCTTCTTTGTTTTGCTACTCTCTGCAAAACTTTAATGCTGTAAACAAATCACCAAAATGCATACATCACTAGCAATAATTAGAGAAGGGTTTATATTAGTATTCTTTTAAAATATTTATAAATATCTGGAACTTGTTACTTGTAATTATGTTTTGTTTATTTTATGTTTGTTAATATTGGAAGTTAATCTCTCAGCCAAAAAAAAAAAAAAGTTCAAGTATAAAATAGCCTTTACCTAGTACTGTTTTTAGAGGACATCACTAGTATTAAGCAAAAGAGTACAGTTGAGGGGCACCTGGGTGGCTCAGTCTGTTAAGCATCTGCCTTTGGCTCGGGTCGTGATCCCAGCATCCTGGGATCGAGTCCCACATCGGGCTCCCTGCTCCGTGGGGTGCCCCCTCTCTGTCTGCCTCTGCCTCTCTCTGTCTCTCATGAATAAATAAATAAAAATCTTTAAGAAAATAAAAGAATACAGTTGATATTGTACAGTAAGACTCCCTTCCTTCCTTTCCCCTTTAAAGTTCTAGTTATGAATCAATTTCTTTGGGGCCACTAATCAGCTCTTTCGATTATATGGCAGTCTTGATTTGCTAATCTAAACTAGATGAAGTTGGATGCCATAAGGAAGACAGGAAGAATGCCATGTTCTTGCCCTTAAGAAATGTAATTCTAAAATCATCAAGACATTAACTTAAGTTCACATATTTTGATGCTATTCAAACAATTTTAAATATTTATTTGGCATGAAGGAATTCCATTTTCAATATATTATAGTAAGAAAGATTGTTGCAGATACCTGAAAGGAAGTTTCATTTATATTAATGTTGAAGATGTGACAAGAATTCAAATGTATTGCCAAAGTGTAACTATAAAAAATGGAGGTTTTGCTAAAGTGTATGAAGGTTTTATTTAGATATATATATCAATCAGGGTATCTATAGCCACACATCTAACTCTTATTATCTCCTGTCAAGGTTGGATTTAATAGGAATGACTGAGAAGCTGACTTTCCTTCCTTTTCCCTTATGATGCTATTGTCTATGGAAAGCTCATATTTTTGGAAGTAAAAAAAATTAGTTATTTTGTGCTGATCCTATCAGAGGACTCTATAGTACTTAAACTGAAATTAATAGACTGGAAAGTCTGATTTTTAAAAAATTTTTATTTAAATTCAATTTAGTTAACATAGAGTGTATTAGTTTTAGGGGTAGAATTTAGTGATTCATCATTTGCATATAACATTCGGTGCTCATTATATCAAGTGCCCTCCTTAATGCCCATCACCCAGTTACCCCTTATTCCCAACCACCTCCCCTCCAGCAACTCTGTTTGTTTCCTGTAGTTAAGAGTCTCTTATGATTTGTCTTGCTCTCTGTTTTTATCTTATTTTTCCTTCCCTTCCCCTATGTTCATCTGTTTTGTTTCTTAAATTCCACACATGAGTGAAATCATATGGTATTTGTCTTTCTCTGACTTATTTCACTTAGCATAATAGCCTCTAGTTCCATCCATGTCATTGCAAATGGCAAAATTTCATTCTTTTTTATGGCTAATATTCCACTGCATGTATATGTGTGTATTATATATATATATATCCACAGTAACCAAAATATGGAAAGAGCCCAGATGTCCATTGAAGGATGAATGGATAAAGAAGATGTGATATATACACACAGTGGAAAGTCTAATTTTTTAGAACTTTAGTTTTTTTTTCTGAACAACTCATGTAATACAAAGTGTTATTGCCTTGCATCTTCCCTTTGACTTCTCATTATTTTCTCATAGTTTATCTTTGACACCTGTTTATTTTTTTTTTAATTTTAATTTTATTTTTTTAAGTAATCTCTACACCCAATATGGAGCTCAAAGTCATGACCCCAAGATTAAGAATCACAGACTCTACCGAGTTAGCCAGCCAGGCACCCCCCCCTTTGACACCTTTTTAGACTTAACAATTGTTTCTGCTCATTTGCTTTTCCTTCTTCCTTATACTCTTTATTCTTCAGGTGATTTTTAAAAAATTATTTTTAATTCCTTAAATATTGCACTCATTTCTTTCTAGCTTTATTTGAGTATATACCATGATAAAGTTAGATTAAGAAATGTTCTCATGTTCTTAAGGGGAACCCTCCTATACTGTTGGTGGGAATGCAAGATGGTGCAGGCACTCTGGAAAACAGTATGGATGTTCCTCAAAAAGTTGAAAATAGAGCTACCCCATGACCCAGCAATTGCACTATTGGGTATTTACCCCAAAGATACAAATGTAGTGATCCAAAGGGGCATGTGCACCCAATGTTTATAGCAGCAATGTCCACAATAGCCAAACTATGGAAAGAGCATAGATGTCCATCAACAGATGAATGGATAAAGAAGATGTATACACACACACACACTGGAATATTATGCAACCATGAAAAAATGAAATCTTGCCATTTGCAACGATGTGGATGGAACTAGAGGGTATTATGCTAAGCAAAATAAGTCAATCAGAGAAAGATAACTATCATATGATCTCACTGATATGTGGAATTTGAGAAACAAGGCAGAGGATCATAGGGGAAGGGAGGGAAAAATGAAACAAGACGAAACCAGAGAGGGAGACAAACCATAAGAGACTCTTAATCTCAGGAAACAAACTGAGGGTCGCTGGAGTGGAGGGGGTGGGAGGGGTGGGGTGGCTGGGTGACGGACATTAGGGAGGATATGTGCTATGGTGAGCACTGTGAATTGTGTAAAACTGATGAATCATAGACCTGTACCCTTGAAATAAATAATACATTATATGTTAATAAAAAAAAGTTCTCATGTTCTTAACTGATCACAGAGCGTGCACATGCACACAAACATGTTACTATATGTTTTTTATATTTATATTCAGAATGTATTTATATTTAGTATGCATCTGTGTGTTATATATGTGTTTGTTATGTAAAGTAAAATATACCACTGAAATTATACGTATTTGGCTAGTGTTGTGAAGGCAGCAATAGGGAGCTGTTATTAAGAATGAAAGATAAGGATGCCTGGGTGGTTCAGTCTGTTAACTGTCTGTCTTTGGCTCAGGTCATGATCCCAGGGTCCTGGGATCGAGTCCTGCATCGGGCTCCCTGCTCAGCGGAGAGTCTGCTTCTCCCTCTGCCCAACCCCTCCCACCCCACTCGTGCTCGCTTGCTCTCTTTCTCTCTCTCAAATAAATAAATTAATTAATTAAATTAAAAAAAAAGAATGAAAGATAAAGTCAAGGAAGTTCTTTCTGAGAAATTAACTCTAAAAAAGATGAATCATCTAAAGAGTAGATGCTGAATGATCTGGGCAGATGAAATAATACGAAGAGTGTAGTGGGTTAAATAGTGTCCCCCTAAATTCATGTCTACCCAGAACCTTAGAATGTGACCTTATTTAAAAAACAGATCTTAAGATCAAATCATCCTGGATTTAAGATGGGCTCTTAATCCAATGACGAGTATCTTTATAAGAAGATGAGAGGACACTGAGAAGCACACCGAGGATAACACCATGTGAAACTGGAGACAGATTGCAGTCATGCACCTACATACCAGTGAATGCCAGGGATTCCTGATAACCACCAGAAGCTGGAGAGAATCGCGGAACAGATTCTCCCTCAGAGTATATACAAAAAAAACCCCCAAAAAACAAAACCCTAAACTGCCCAACAACTTGATTTCAGACTCCTGGCATCCAGAACTAAAAAAAGAATAAATATCTATTATTTTAGGCTAACAAGTTGTGGTAATTTATTATAGCACCCTTAGGAAACTAAGACAAGGTGCACAGGACTTAAACATGACTGAAATTTAGTGAGCTACAGGAAAGTGATGTTAAATTAAACTTTCCCTGCAGCCAGGTCATGTTGAGTCTTATAGGAGTTGGGGTTTTTTTCAAGTGCTATGGGAAGTCATAGGAGAGTTTTATGTGAGGGAATTACATGGTCATGTTTATGTGTTAAAAATATTATGTTGGATGCTCTTAAAAAATTAGTGGAGTAAGACAAGAATTGAAGCAGGAAGCACGACGGTATGAGACCAGGGAAGAGATGATGGGAGTCTGAAGTTTGTGGTGACAGAGAAGTGAACTGGGTTGAGGTGTATTTTGAAGTTGCAATTGATGACTTGCTGATGGATTGGGTGTATGTGCTGCAAAAAGTTAAAAATGCCTTTTTAAGTTTTGGGCTGAGCTACTAGAGAGATGATCATGGCATTTACCAAAACAAGGAGCACAAAGAAGAGAAAAATTTGTCGGGGGTGGGGGGAGGAGGAGAATGTGATTTAGCTTGACAGGTCTGAGTTGTTTATATGGATTGAGATTTAAGTTTCAAGGATGAGAGTATGTAAATAATATTTAAAGGCATGGAAATAAAGTTAAGATTGTGTAGGGAAAGAGTGTAGAAAGAGAGGAGAGAGTAGTCCAAGCCAATACTGAAGCAAATTAGAGGAAAAGTATGGACATTAAATAAGAGCTTCCTGGTCGAAAACTTATGAGTGTTATGTTAAAGAGGAAGAGAGATGTAAGTGGGGAGCCAAGTTCTAGTGCCTCACTATAGTAGAGTAGATACAACATTTATTTTTATATAAGGCAGGGATTTATGAGTCCAATGATTTGAAGTTCAGGACTTTTTGCCTAACATCTTGAGAAAAAGTTTTGCTCATACATATGGCTGGGCAGTTAGTCTAGTTTTAGACTCATAGGGATATAGAACTAAAACGGACCTTACAAAGTGTCTAGAAGTATACCTTTACTTAAAAATAAGGGAATCAAGACTCAGAAAGGCAAAAACAAACAAACAAACAAAAAATCAAACTTGCCCATGGTCCTACCTTGGCAGAAATGGAACTGGCTTTTTTGCGGGGGGTGGGGGAGGGCGATCAGAACTGCACTGTGGAAACTCCTCTTTAGAATTAATCACAAGGGAATGTTATCATTCAGAAGGCAACAATAGATTCTAGTTTCACTGAGGGAAAGAACAAAAGAAAATATTTATTATATACTGTGGTTATATGAGTCGTAATAAAGGACCTTAGGGCTTAATCCCAATTTTATCACTTTAATAAGCACTTTGATTTTTCTCAAGCTACATATTATCACAGAGCATCAGTTTTCTCATCTGTAAAATTAAACCTGCATTTCACAAATGACTGTTATGTGAGGACTTGTGATAATTCTTTAGTAACTAATTAAAATTCTGAGTCTCTTGTAGCCTTCAATCATAACGGCATTAAAATAATACAATTTTGACTCGCCTTGGAAGCTGTTCTTGACAGGAAGAACCAAGTAGAAGAAAGAGGGAAGTAGTAATGGAAAGAAAGAAGAAATAACAGCAGCATTTTAAAGTTCTGGCCATGTACATGTAATACTGATACACTGGCCTTGAACTCTTTTTCAGTAAGGTTTTTTGACAAAATGTTACAGACTTCCCCTGCAGCAAGAATAAATCTTCTCTACTTTCCATCTTTTTTTTTTTTTTAAAGATTTTATTTATTTATTTGACAGAGAGAGAGATAGAGAGAGCAGGAACACAAGCAGGGGGAGTGGGAGAGGGAGAAGCAGGCTTCCCGCCCAGCAGGGAACCTGATGTGGGACTCGATCCCAAGGCCCTGGGATCATGACCTGAGCCGAAGGCAGACGCTTAACGACTGAGCCACCCAGGCGCCCATCTTAATAGATTACTTTTTTCCCCATCTAATGGTTTTCACCAATAGTATCACTCTCCTTACTCTTTTAGCACCTTGGGGATCTTTAACCTTCAGACAGTCCTTTTTCCTCCAGCAGTCTCTTCCTTTCCACTGACCCTGCTTTCTCTAATAGTCCCTGTGCTTAAAACCATTCTATAGGATGATACTGTTCTCTCTGGTTTGGGTCTATATCTCTTCTATACAACCCGATTCAAACTACAACATTATGCCTCCTGCTATAATTTCTCAGCCACATGCTCTCCTTCATTTTCTGTGAAATTATTTCTATTCCCAAACTATAACAATGTTTGAAAATTATATTTGGAGCTGTAGTAATTGAATCCACTGACCTAATTTCATTCTTCATTTCCCTTGCTATCTCTGTAGCATCTGATACTGCTCTGTCCCTGCCTTGAAAGACTCCTTTTCTTTCTTCCACTGCAACCAAGTGAACATGCCCTAAAATTCAGTCCTTAGTCGTATGCTTCGCTCTGTACATACGTACATTTTTATAGTGGTTAGCTTCCACTATAGGCAGCTAAATCTAAAATCTCTGGCTCTAGACCTAAAGTCTCTTTTGATCTCTAATCTTCCACTTACAATTAAAGAGAAAAAAAAATTATTTAAGGAATATTACAGGGGTTTTTAAACTTGTTCTCTACCCTCTCCTTACCGATCATTCTTGATTACTAAATCTAGTTTTATCTTCCCAAATTATATATTTGATTTCATTCTCCTGTTCAAGACTTTTTGCTAATTCCTGTTGAGTATAGGTTATAAGCCTATACTTAGGTGGATTTGCTTCTTATGCATTGGGAGTCCTAAGAGCCAGAAGACAAAAAAGAAAAAAAAAAGAAGAAGAATAAAAGAAAGAAAGAAAGAAAAGAAAATTATTTTTGAAAATCCCTTAGGAAGAAGCCATGTAAAGACTGACAACACACTGATTGATCAACTCATCCAATATATTTATTAAAATTATTTAGGTATAATATTTAGGGAGTAAAATTCACATTTTCAAAATTCACATTGATTAGATTTTAATCACCACCACAATCAAGATTGAGAACATTCCTGTTGCCCTAAAATTTTCCCACTGTCCCTTTGTAGTCACAAACCTCACTGACACTCACACCATGGCAGACATTGATCTGCTGTCTGTGAGGATAATTTTGATATTTTTGGAATTTCATATAATTGGAATCATGCAGTGTGGCTACTTTCACTTAGCATAACAATTTTGAAATTATTATATAGTTTTGCCTGTATCACTAGTATATTCTACTAAGTAGTATCCCACTGTATAGTTATACCACAATTTGTTTATCCAGTTGTCAACTGATAGACATTAGGGACATTTCTAGTTTCCGGCTATTGTGAAGAAACCTGCTATGAATATTCAAAAACATATTGATTTCTGTTGAAAAGATACCTACAAGTGGGATTTCTAGATTGTCTAATAAGTGATCCTTAATTTTATAAGAAACTAGGAAGCTGTTTCCCAAAGTAGCTTATCATTTTGCATCATCAACACAAGGTATGAGAATTCTAATTGTTCCAACCTTCTCATCAACACTTGGTATCGTCAGTCCTTTTTATTTTTGTTACTCTAATGAATATATCATGGTATCTTGTTAGAGTTTTAGTTTTCATTTCTTGAGAAGTAATGATATTGAGCATGCTGTCTAATGCTTTTTGGCCATTATACTTAATGGCTATATACCCATTAAAAGATTTTTTTTCCTGTAAAATTTTCAGAGTTCTTCACATAGTGAGGAAACAAGTCCATTATTAGATACATATTTTATAAATATTTTACAATCTGTTGCTTGTCTTTTCATTTACTCCAACAGTATCTTGCAAAAAGAAGATAATTTTAATTTTGATGCAGTCCAGTTTATCTTTTTTTTCTTTTATGATTTATGATTTTGGGTCCTGAGAAATTTTTGCCTTAATAAAGGTAATAAAGATTTTTTCCTATAGTTTATATAGAAGTTTTATAGCTTTAGCTCTGACATTTAAGTCTGTGTTCCATGAAAGGTTAGTTTTTGCGGATCATGTGTCAATGTTCAATTTTTCTCCTCTGATATTAATTTGTTTCAGTTTCAGTGGTTGAAAAGACTATCATTTCTTCACGAAATTATGATCAAACCTTTACCACAACAAATTCACCATATCTATTTTGCTCTGTTTTGGACTCCCTCTTCTTTTCCATTGATTTACAAGTTTGTCTTTTCCCAATACCACAGAGTCTTATTTACTGTGGTTTTATACTAACCCTTGAAAGATTTACACTTTTGTTCTTATTTTGACTATTTTTGGTTTTCACATTTTCATGTAAATTTTGGAATCAACTTGTCAAGTTCTACAGACAAGACAAGCAACAGTAAAACAACCTGCCACAGTTTTATTGAGATTGCATTAAATCTGTAGATCAATTTTGGGAGAATTGATATCTTACCAGCATTGAATCTTACAATCCATGAGTATGGAGTGTCCCTCCATTTATTTATTTTTAAAAAATATTATCTCAGAAATTGGTTTAACATTTTCATTTCCAATTTTCATTGAAGATATATAAACTTACAATTTATTTTTCTATAGTGACCTTATATTCTACTATCTTGCTCTATCTACATACTTATTAGTTCTAGTTGCTCTCTATGTAGATGATCATATTTTGTGAAAATAAAGACAGACTTTATCTGGTTAGGATCCTCCAAGTAATGTTGAAAAGAAATAGTAAGGCTGGACATCCTTTTTTTATTCCTGTTGTTAGGAGGAGTAGCATCATTGTTTTGTTATTAAGAAGGATATCAGCTCTAGGGTTTTCTTTTCTGTTTTGTTTTGTTTAATTTTTAGAACTTTTTTCATTTCAAATGGAAGAAGTTCCTAGTTTTTAGGGACCATTTTAATGAATTTGATTTGTATTTTATTTAATTATTTTTCTTTCTGTTGATTGAAAAAAATGTGTCCTTTTCTAGTGAATTGTATGAATTAATTTTAATTGTTGAACTAACCTTACTACTATATTATAATATGAAGTATTATACTTTTTATATAATCCTGAATAAATAAATTGTCACCAGTTATAGAATTCTAGATCGAGATTTTTTGCCTTTCAGTAGAGATGTTTGCTTCATTGTCTACAAGCATTTATAGTTTCTGACAAGAAGTATCCTTTAATTTGTAATTATTTTTTCTTATATATACATATATAGTGTCTTTTTTCTCCTGAGGATGCCTTCAAGATTTTCTCTTTATCTTTGATTTTTAGTATTTTTACTATGATTGCCTATTTGTGTTTTTCTTATTTCTCTCGCCTGGAATTCTCTGAACTTCTTGAATATGTAGTTTTTTGTTCCCAATTGTTTTGGAAATTTTACATGTATTTTAGACTGTTGGATACTGTCTTGTGGGTTTTGAAAGTTCAACTTTTTGCATTCTTTTTTCTCTATATGTTTCAGTGTGGATAACTTCTACTATTTACTTATTTTCAAGTTCATTGATCCTCTACTGTATCTACTTTGCTACCAAGCCCATTAATCAAAATTTTTAAAGATTTTATTTACTTACTTGAGAGGGACAGAGAGTGCATGAGCAGGGGGAGGGGCAGAGGGAAAGGGAGAAGCAGACTCCCTGCTGAGTGGGGAGCCCCGATGTGGGGTTCTGTCCCAGGACCCTGAGATCATGACCTGAGCCGAAGTCAAATGCTTAACCAACTGAGCCACCCAGGCACCCCCATCAATCAAATTTTTAATCTCTGATACCATGCTTTTAATTTCTGGCATTTCCATTGGATTCTTTTATTTGTGGTTTCTGTGTTTATGCTGAAATTTCCTGTTTTGTACATAATATCCACTTTTTAGAAATTGAATTTCCCAATATATCAATCATAGTTATTTTAAAGTTTCTAGCTGAAAAGTTCCATTGTTTGAACAACTTGGATTTCTGTGTCTGGTTCTGTCAAACTTTTTTTTTTTTTCCTTTTTGTATGCCTTGCAATTAATTATTGATTGAATAAAAGACATTGTGTGAAAATAAAAATAAACTGAGGTAAACAATATTTATGTCCATAAATTGTTTCCCCTCTTTATCATCATTAATGTGGGAGCTGAGTCAGTAGTTAGTAGTCAAACTTGATTTGTTTCATTGCAACAAAGGCTTAAGTCCCCTAATTTTGAACTGTACCTACATTGTATTTTGTATGAGTTTTGGAATGCCAGATGGTTTGTTGAAGTGTTCCTGTTCTACCCTCAACCTCTGGAAAACACTATGTGCCTATCCTACAAGGGGGTGTGGAGAGAAATCTCTGCATTCTTACATCTTCCCTAGCAAAAGATTGCAGTTGCTTGTTACTCACTGCAAGGCTCATGGTAGGAGCCATGGAAGGAGGGCCTGGGCCTTCACAGTTCTCCTCAAGTCTTGGTCTTAAGCTGGCTTTGAGCACCAAGACTGAGAACTGGGTCTTTCTCCATTTTCCTGCCCCTTCCTGAGTGGGAATTTTTCTATTCCTCCTCGAAGGTAGCTGACTGCCTTGATTTAGTAGGTGTTTCCACAAGTCATTTTCTTGCCTTCTCTACAATAGATCTCTTCTTTATATCATTGCACATTCCTTGGATTGAGTAGGCTACTTGCTTCTCCCCCAGTGGCAAATGGCTTTTTCTTACTGTTAGTGCATGTTAGAGGGGGTGGATTTCTGTACTTCTCCTAGTGGCAGTTGCCTTTCGACTGGGAGCAAGAGGTGAGAAGCCTTCCCATCCCTTCCCTAGTGGCAGCCAACCTTTGCCTGGGACTAATGGAAGGGACTTTCTATCTCCTGTAGACAGATGCCTTTTTAAAAAAAATTAAAACAAGATCAGCTGTTCGATATTGGAAGGGTTCTTGCTCTTCTCCCAGTGGCAAATATCTTTTTCTTTTTTTTTTCATGCCTGTCCCCAAGCAGCAGCTGAGCTCATCTTGTTAAAGAGCAGGTAGTCGACAGGTGCAGACTCCCCTTGTGCATGGAGCTCCCAGGATTCTGATGTCTCGTGAGAGCCCAGACTAGGCTTTTAAGAATTTGTTAAAATGTGAGTTTACTTCTTCTCATTTCCTTTTATGGTTGCTTTTGTCCATGTCCTTCCAATAATTAAACAGTTTGTGTATCCTGTTTGTCCTTAGAGGGGCTTATCAACCTTGGAAATTTGGTTCATCTGGTTGCCTTGTATCCTCATCTTTCTGATTGTTAAAGAAAAAAAAATATTATGGTTTTCAGATCACCTGGTTATTCTTCATTGTTAGCATGGGAGCAATGTTCTCTTAATACTTTCTTTATTCTAAGTGGAAATAGAACTCCTCATACAATTAATTTTAGTCCAGTATTGAAATATATTATTCTTCCTTTGGTTGATTACTAGATATACTCTTTGGCTTTCCCTGAGGAGTGATATGAACAAATAATATAACATTTTGAACACTAAAATGGGCCTCAGGAAGGTGAGATGTAGTACTCTAAAAGAATTGAGGGAATTGAGGACACTGAAGAAATAACAGATTCAAACTTCCTATCTCATACTTAGGAAATAAAATCCTTGAAAGAAATGGTGAGTAAAATCACTATTATTATTCAACTTATTTTCTTCTTCTTTCTACATTTCTCTCTCTCTCTGGCTTTCCTCTCTCCTTCCCCACTAGCTGAATTCAAGTTAACATAATGGCTTAGTATGTGAATCCTCTGTATTAGCTTAGTATTAAAGGCTTTCCAGATACTGTTTCCATGCTATGTTCTAGTTTTCTTCTCTTTTCAGAGAAGAACATCTATTCCAGACAAACTTTTCTTCTTCCTTCTTTCCTTTCACGTTTTTGCTTCTGAATAGACTGCATTTTCCTATTCAGATTTTAACCTTGAATTTTTAAGACCTCTAAATTTTCAGTAACTGAATTGCTACTAAAACTTATTTGTACATTTAGCATTTTTTAAGTAAAAGTCTAACTTTAATCCAATAAGTGAAGTGGGATGATCAATAAACATAAATTTTAAATAACGCATTCAGTTTCACGGCTCATTTCACCATTCATAATATGCTGAAGCCTGTATCATGTCTTTGAGCACTACGCAAATAAAAAACAAAACTGCTTTCTGTTGGAATTTTTAAATAAAGAGCACCACCTTGTGGGAATATATATTTATATGAAATGGAAGATAGGAATACTAAAGGAATAATAACTCATTTTAAAAATACCTGTAATTTATACTATACTAAATTATTAGTGTGAAAAGAAAACATCATACTTTTTCCTAAGGAAGATTAAAAGATAGCAAGAAAGAATTAGAAAATTTTTATTGTGTAATCATGTCAGTTTTTTTTCATATTCTATGAATCAATATTTTAATTTTATCATTAATTGCTAATGATTCCTCTTATATAAATGTTCTTCTAGAACTGATTTTTAGCATAAAATGATAAAGATTGTTATAAGGAACTATTAAGATGATCTAATCCAAAAAAGCCTTACTTTAAAAATAAGAAAACCAAAATTGAGGGAGTGTATTTAGTGTGTTCATTAGGTATCAATGGTGAGATAGGTATGTTCATGGAAACATCATTGCTGTTTGCCTGACTGGTTTTGATCAGTTAGCAGAAATTAGAATATAGTAATGCTTCATTGACCTCTGCTGAGAATATAGATTATTTAACATAAGTGAATTTTGTTATAATAAAACAGTACATAATATATAATACACTATTGTCTGCCTAAAAATAGTTACTATTTTTCTAGTATCTTTCTATGGTGCTTTGTTCTTATTTCTTTTTTAACAGCAAATAGTGCATCTATTTTTTCATGGAACTTAATTTGTAAAAACAACATTTTTATGGATTAAAGTATTGCTGGTTCCTTTAAAAGTTCTACATTTGGCATTGTTTCATTTCAGCTTACTTTCAAAGATTGGACTAAAGTGTATTGATACTCTTCTTAAAAAGAAGAACCCAGAACTAGAAAGTAGTTCTCCCCACAAATATAAATATGTTTCCTCATCTTACAAACTCAAACACTGGTCTTATGCTTTAGAACTTCAAATTACTGGGGTTCCTGGGTGGCTCAGTCGGTTAGGTATCTGGCTTTGGCTCGGGTCATGATCCCAGGGTCCTGGGATCGAGCCCCACATTGGGCTCTCTGCTCTCTCTCTCCTTGTGCTCTGCCTGTTTGTGCTTTCTCTCTTGCTCTCTGTCAAATAGATAAAATCTTAAAAAAAAAAAAAGAACTTCAAATTACTTTATTACTTTTTGATATCAAGTCATAATCATTCTTCCATGTTGAAATTGCAGAAGAATAAAATGTGTTTTTTTTTGTTTATTGTTTAAACATGGAATTTTGTTAAGCCAGGTTTTGCCCTGTTGTAACTTGTGTGGAGTTGGGCAAATATTTTTAATGAGTTTAAGCAATCTGGCTTTGATTCTTGCAGTTTGTTGGAATCTTTATGAATCCTGATTCTGTTCTTTGGTTCTTATTTCTTTCATTTTGAGTGATAAATACAATTTATTTATAAATATATTTTTGAGTCTTCATATACAATAACAACAGTGAATTAGAAAGGGTCAGTTAGACTTGAGTCTTGCTTCTGGTAACCTACATTCAGGTGATTCCCAATACAGTTACTTGTTCTGTTAAGAAACTATCTCACCACATCATCCAACTTGTATGTACTCATCTTTTCTCCAGGAGCCTTGACTTAGATGATCATGCCCACCAAGCTTATTGGGCTGTAGCAATATTTCTCTCTCTAGTCTTATAATCAAATGTAATTCAAATAAATCTGTTTGTAACTATTTTCATTCATAATTTATTGCATCTAACAAAGCGTGACTCTGAAGAACCAGATTGCATACACTTATTATGCATGATTTCCAAAAGTCATTACATAGGGTAATTTATAGAAGCTGTAGGACAAGAGTCTTTGAAAGTATTTTAGTGGTTTAGGGGTCTTTGATGTTTATGTTTCAGTTTTCAGAAGTCTTATTTATGGTATATTTATTGGAAACCTATCCTTCAGAGAGATGACATATGACAAATTATTTTGAGTAAATTTCAAATAATAATCCTTTTGCTTTTTAAGCCAATCTGAATAGAGTATTTGAATGATAGAATATTATATTTTTATAAGATATTTTAAATAATTTGGATATGTATGTTGTAAGAATTAAATGAATGAATGTATATAAAATCCTTAGTACAGAGTCTGGCACATAGAAGTATATGTTTGCAGTTTCTTTTTTTTTTTTAAGATTTTATTTATTTATTTGACAGAGAGAGAGACAGCAAGAGAGGGAACACAAGCAGGGAGAGTGGGAGAGGGAGAAGCAGGCTTCCTACTGAGCAGGGAGCCCGATGTGGGGCTCAATCCCAGGACCCTGGGATCATGACCTGAGCCAAAGACAGACGCTTAACGACTGAGCCACCCAGGTGCCGCCATGTTTGCAGTTTCTATTAATATTATCATTATGTCCTCAGGAAAATCTTGGCTCAAATAGAAGAATCAGAGGATTATAACTATTGTACAGAAGTGAAAACTAAGGCCAGAAAAATAAAATAACCTATATAAAATCTTACATAATTCTGTATGGAAATTGTTCTGTAACTAGAGCTAATCTTCTACTTTGCTACCTTTTTTTTTGGTACTTCTTTAACTCATTTATATAAGCAATTTTTATGTTAGTCTTATTATAACAGGTTTGTGATAAAATTGTGTTGTGTATGTATTTGAAATAGCAAGCCTAGAGTAACTGCAATAATGTAATCAGAAGGTAAAATATACCAGTGAATTTAATCAATAAGACACCATTACAAGAAAATAATATGAAAGTAGTGTGAAATATGGTATACGAGTATAAAATCGGGAAGATAGGGCACCTGGGTGGCTCACTCGGTTAAGCATCTGCCTTCAGCTCAGGTCATAAACCCTGGTTCCTGGGATCAAGTCATGTGTCAGGCTCCCTGCTCAGCGGGGAGTCTGCTTCTCCCTCTGCCCCTCCCCCTGCTCGTGCTTGTGTGCTCTCTCAAAAATAAATCTTAAAAAAAAAAAAAAAAGTGGGAGAATAAATAGTAAGTAGGCCAGTTTGATTAGAGCAAAGTTTTCATAAGTGAATAGGTTACATTTTGTTGCATACCAAACTCCCTGACACTCAATGATTTAAGACATTAACCATTTATTTAGCCTACAGTTCTATAGGGTGGCATTTTGGGGTAGGCTCTAGGTGAGCTTGGCTGGACCTGTTCATATGGCTGTAGTCAGTTGTCAGATCAAGGAGGCTGGTTGGTTTAAGATGGCTTAGGTGGTATGGCTCATCTAGCTGGTGTATTCTCTCATCCTCCTGCTGGGCCAGGTGTGTTAAATAGGTAGCAGTGGCAGAAGTCTCAAGAAGGAAGGCAGAAACATGAAAAGTCTCTTGAGGCATTGATTTAGAACTCACATAACTTCATTTCTAGAGCATTCTATGTTCCGCAGTAAATTATAAGCCAGCCCAGATTCAAGGAGTAGGTAACTTCACTCCTCTTGTTCGTGGGTAGATATGCAAAGAATTGTGGTCACTTTGGTAACTTACCACAGCCAGAATTGTAGCCATGGAAATGAAAATGGTATACACTGTGAGATAATAATCAATGGGACTTGGAATCAGACAAAGAAATGAAGAAGGTAGAAAAGTCAAATTAAATTATTTGAACTGAGTGACGCAATTAATGAGAAGCAACAAAGTTCATGTGGTTAAAGATTGTAGTAAGGTTTGCCTGGACTAAAAGTCCTTTCAAGGGCGCCTGGGTGGCTCAGTTGGTTAAGTGACTGCCTTCGGCTCAGGTCATGATCCTGGAGTCCCGGGATCGAGTCCTGCATCGGGCTCCCTGCTCAGCGGGGGGTCTGCTTCTCCCTCTGACCCTCCCCCCTCTCATGCTCTCTCTATCTCATTCTCTCTCTCAAATAAATAAATAAAATCTTTAAAAAAAAAAAGTCCTTTCAATTTTACCACCAATTCCCTTCACTAAAATCTGGCCTTAGGCATGTCATTTAATTTCTTTAAGTTCTCATCTGTTCCTTCATTTGTAGAAAGCTGGATATGATAATAGCTACCTCAGGTGATGGGAAGGAGTAAATGAAATCATTCAAGTGAAGTACATGATTGTATGCTTGATATAATAAAGGCTCAAAACTGTCATTAATTTAATAATTATGGAATTCATATTTTCTTGGTAGTATTACAAATAGTATCCTGATTACAACAAAAACACATCTCAGGAGGAAAACTCAGTTGAAGATAATTCTGTTTGGGACAAGCTTTGACTGCATCGTCAATGGAAATATTTGCTGGGGCACTGAACATTTTAAACTGGAGCTTTAGATGGAAATCAGAGATAGAGATACCCATATAGAGATGATACTTGACACCAAGGAATGCAGGAAATCTGGAGCAAAATCTGTGCAAGGAAAAGAGCACGCAGCCAAAACTAAATATTTAGGGATTTAGAAGATTAGATTATGATTAGTTTGGCCTGTTGGATCGTATATATGTAAGATAGGATGGTATTTTTGTTGTTGTTTGCTTCCTGGCTCTAAATTTTTGCTCATTCTGTTTTTAGTTGTTTACATCATCACCAACTGTTAGATCTTATTCCTCTGCAAAGAATCTTACTCATATATCCCCTGCTTCCCATGCTTAGTGATTTCAGCCTATATTTGTAGGTGAATAATAACAGCTCAAGAAATATTTTAATTGAATAAAAAGAAATGCAAGATTCATAATATAATAAGGTTCCAAAATTTTATATTTCATATGTGATAAATATTAAATTTAAACATATCTAATCATATATACTTATATATAATCATGTTCACATTTGAGTATCATCAATCATAGTTAAGCTTCCCCAAACTCAAATTAAACAAAACAAAATAAAACAAAAACACCTAATAGTTCTTCCTGATAGTTAAGTATAAATTTAGCACTACCAGTTACAAGTGGTAATAACTAACTGTATCTGATATAGGAAAACATGGAACCATCTGGTTTCTTCAAAAGCAACCTTGTATTTATTTTATTAATGGCTCACCACAGGGCAGAGCATTGTCCAGATCAACAATTTTGGTCTCCATTGTATAATTTAGTATTATAATCTTAATGTGAACTCTTCAGTGAGATATTATATCATTTTTCAGTCTTATTCAGTAGACATTTAATTAGAATATATTATGTAAAGGATGTTCTTGTTTTAACTTTCTTAGTTTAAATCCCCCCAAAATAAAATAAAATAAGACATTTCAGCATTGGTAGAACCTATTGTGACTGCATAATATATTTTATTGCTGACTTTAGGAAAACTAATTTTTTCAACTGAGTAGACAGTCTTTGTAAATGTGGTTAAGGGGAGAACGTGTGTGTATGAGTCATGCTGGAGGTGGGAGGGAATGTGGGTGGTTATAGTTTATTTTTCTAGGCTGTAGGTGGTATTTTGATATTTTGGGGATATTTCAAGGCTTAGGAGTGAATGTTCTATTGTACTTTCTATTTTCTTTTATCAGTTATGCCAAGTGTTGTTTTTGTTGTAGGTGGTATTTGGAAATTTGATCCAGAGGAACATGTTTTAAGAGGAAAAAAGTGGGGTAAATCAATACCAGTCAAACATACTCCTACACTACTCATCTGGTAGTTGTTATTGCTCTTGTAGTTTTGTTTTATTTTATTTTATTTATTTTTTCTGTGAGACACAGTGAATGATGAACAAATTGTTGGCTTTCATATTTGACACACTAAGGGCTTTGACAAATCCCTTAATAATAAATACTTCCCTCAAAGGAGAGAAAAGTGACAAGAAACTAGAGAAGAAATACAGGAAAGAGACTCCTAAATATATAGAAGCGAGAAAGAAAATTTAAGACAAAAAAGGAAAAGCTAGGATTGCTGTCTCCATTTTCTTGTATTATGTATGGAGCTCTAAGAAATTCTTATAGAGAGACTTCAAATTTATAAAATTATTATCATCCTGCATTGGTCTTATGTGGATGTGATCAGTGAAGCGAACATTGCTTCAAGATCCATCCTCAACATTCCACTTCTCTCTCTCCATAAAATCATCTAAACTTGTGACTTCAAGTATAGCTATAAAAATTACCTATCACTGTAAGGATAAATTTATCTTATCATGTAGATACTTCTTTTATTTATTACTGAGGTTTTTCCTGAGCTCTAGATCCACTTTATAACTTGAATATCACATAAGCACCTCAAGTACCAATCCAGTCTTACCCTCTTTTTTTTTTCTTCTCCTGTATTCTATGTTTTACTAAATGGTTCTTCTACCAACTCAGATACTCCAGTTCAAAACTTAGATACCATTCTTTTGAATCCTTCTTTTTTCTGAACAACTCTTTCATTGCCAACTTCCATCAATTTCATCTTCACAATACATCTCAAACCAAACATTTCTTTTTTTTTAAGATTTTATTTATTTGCGAGAGAGAGAATGAGAGAGAGCGAGTACATGAGAGGGGGAAGGGTCAGAGGGAGAAGCAGACTCCCTGCTGAGCAGGGAGCCTGATGCGGGACTCGATCCAGGGACTCCCGGATCATGACCTGAGCCGAAGGCAGTCGCTTAACCAACTGAGCCACCCAGGCGCCCCAAACCAAACATTTCTTTTCTCTTTGCGGCCACAGGCCTGGTCTAAATCACTGCTGCCTCACTACTGGACCTCTGCAACAGCCTCTTCATTAGATTCCTTATACGCTGCTTCTCTCCCTCAAATTATTCTATAAATTTGACACGACATTTTTCTGTTATATGTAAATCTGATCACAGCAAAGCTGCAATGGGATACCAGAGGAAGTAAGTTGGAGCACAGGAGATACTAGTCAAACGGGTGGAATCGGAAGCTGAGCGTTAGATCATATTGTCACAGATGGTGAGGACAAGATCAAGGTCTAGCCATCTGCATGTGTGTCAGAGATGAAGCACTGGAGGTGAGGTGACTGAAAAGCTGAAAAAGCAGGTTGCTGAATGAATTTCCTGTGATCTTTTTTAGCCATTAAGAATGGAGATAGGAATAGGTGGATGACCTGGACTTTTACCCTTACCTGGAAGTGATGAGGCAGCACCTCCCTCATCCAAGCACTGGAATAGTCGGTGGACATGTGCTAAAACATAATAGTTAAATAAGATCCAGGAATCATAACATAATACCCAAATGTCCAGGTTTCAACAGATGTTAATCCTGAGATAGCACAATGGTTAGAATGATGTGATGAGGATTTTATTTTTAAAATATTTTATTTATTTATTTGTCAGAGAGAAAGAGAGGACAAGCAGGGGGAGCAGCAAAGGGAGAGGGAGAAGCAGACTCCCCCCTGAGCAAGGAGCCTGATGTAGGACTCTATCCCAGGACTCTGGGATCATGACTCATGACTTAAGCTGGAGGCAGATGCTTAATTGACTGAGCCACCCAGGCGTTCCCCCCCCTCTTTTTTTTTTTTAAGATTTTATTTATTTATTTGGTGATGAGGATTTTAAAACAGGCTTCATAAAATTGCTTCAGTGAGTAACGACAAACATGATTGAAACAAATAAAAAATAAAGTCTCAGCTAAGGAAAAGCAAGTATCGGTAAAGTGATGGAAGATATAAAGGGAACCAAAGGAAGTTGTATTTTTATTTTTTAAATATTTTATTTATTTATTTGTCAGAAAGAGAGAGAGAGAGAGCACCAGCAGGGGGAGTGGCAGGCAGAGGGAGAAGCAGGCTCCCCTCTGAGCAGGGAGCCTGATGCAGGACTAGATCTCAGGACCCTGGGATCATGACCTGAGCTGAAGGCAGATGCTTAACCGACTGAGCCACTCAGGCATCCTCCCAATGGAAATTTTAAACCAAAAAGTATAATACCAAAAATAAAAATTCAGTGGCTGGGCTCAACAGCAGAATAAAGAAGACAGAGGAAAAAATCACTGAATTTGAAGAAAAAAAAAAAAAGATAGGGATTATTTGCCCTGAAAAACAGAATAAACAAACTGTCTCACAGACTGGTAGAACTAAAACGAATTATCTGTTCATGTCAGTAGAGTCTAAGAAGGAAAGGAGAGAGAAAGTGAGCTGAAAAATATTCTAAGAAAGAAAAAATTATCATTTTTGAGTAAATCCCAAATAGGATAGTTTCAAACATCTACACCAGGACACATCATGCCAAATTTCTGAAAAAAAGGACAAAGAAAAATCTAGAAAGCAACCAGACAGAAATGATACATTATCTGTTAGAGAAAACCAGTATAAATGAGAGTAGAATTTCATAAACCTTGACTCAGAAGAAAGTGATACAGTATTTTTTAAGTGCTGAAAAAAAGAAATGTGAACACAGAATGTTATCCTTATCTAGTGAAAGTAACCCTTAAAAATGTAGAGGACAATCAGGACATTCCCAGATGAGAACAAAATAAGAGAATTTGACATCCACACCTATTCAAAAAGAATGTCTAAAGGCAGTTCTCTAAACAGAAAGAGTAACAGTAGGCCACTTGGAACATCAGGAAAGAAAAAACATGGAAGGGGCAGAAATATAGACTTTCCTTCTCCTCTTAAATTTTCAAATTCTACTTAATGGTTGAAACAAAAATTACTACACTGTCTAATGTGGTTCTCAAAAGCAATTATGATGCCAAGCAATGTGTCTGAAAATTGTATATGCAGCCTGTTCCTTCAAGGAAAAATACTACACTTTTCACCACAAGAGGGCAATGTAAAATCCTCTGGGAGAAGGATTGGTTTTAACCGCAGAGAATTAATGTGTAAGACAAGAAAATGACTTAATTTCAGGAAGTTATGAACAGCCTTCTTAACTCTGGGGAAAAACAAAGTTATAATTGGATTGGGCCACTTCACCAATTCATCTGAAGGCCAGAAATATGCTGTTTACTCTAAAGAATACAAAACAAAAATACTTTTTTCATCCCACAAAAAAGCTTACAGAATGACTTCTGGTTTTATGAAAAATGGGTTTCGTTGTTGCAGCAGGAACATTCAAAGAAAGAATGGAGACTTCTTGCCTTTTCCACAATTTTAAACCCTTAGCTATAAAATTCATATTGTAACCTACAAAAAGATGCCAACCTTCGAAGCAACAATTTATACAGAGCAGCCATGAGAACAAAACCTTCTACTGTAAAGTTTAGAGACATTTCTAGAAATGAAAGAAGCTTCAACTTTTATTTGGAATACATATTTGGTGTGGCAGGGCACAAAACTGCTTTACTGGAAAAAAAATGATAACATTTTCCTTATGTTTCAAGCCATTCCAAAGTGGAAACCAGCTGATCACACAGGGTACCCTTGAATAGATTTTTTACCTCCCAGCTTTGTAGTGTTTTAAGTACCTGGTCTTCTCATTTTGGGCGTATATTCCTGAGTTCCTAATAAAAATATAAAGAGTCTCTCTAATACCCCCTCAGCCTTCCCCCCAAAAATTACAATTACTGTCTTAACGAGGAATTATGGCTACTTTGATACTCTTCATCTTGTTTGATGGTTTCTATTTAGTCTCATTATCTTCATATGTTTAATCATACAGTTTTTATCTGTATAAATGTTTGAACCTTAGTTTATTAAGATTTTTTTCCTTTGCTCATAAAATTCCTCTCGCCGAGAATGTTTTATTCCTATATGTACTGTACCCGTCTTTACTAGCAAGCTGCTTTTTAGTTTTCAAGAACTAATTTAAAAGCCACTTCCTCTGGGAAATCTCCAGTTTTGTTTTGCTTTGTTTTGTTTTTGTTTGTTTTGCTGTCCTGCCAAAAAAAAAAAAAAAAGCCGAGCAAAGAAGAAAAAAAAAAAGCAGCAGCAACAACAACCTAACCATGATTACAGCACTAGTTTTCTTATCTGAGTTCCCAGGTGATCTCCAGAATATCTTGTGTTACACTGATTAGTTTTTTGAATGTAGGTGAGGTCTGGAGCCGACGACCAAGAAAGAACTCTTCAGACGTCTTTGGTTCAAAATGGTGGTTTTATTAAAGCCCAGGGACAGGACCAGTGGGCAGAAAGAGTTGCTGCACCAGGATTGTGAGGAGCAACTGATTGTATACTTTGGGGCTGGGGGAAGCAAAGGTTCAGGGAAGTTTCAAAAGGATTTGCATATACTAAGGAAGACTCAGGAAACCTGAGTCCTTGCTGTTGTCAAACCAAGGTTGTTTTTCCCTCTAGCAAGGCATTAACATGAAGACAGTTGGGAGCTTCCTGGAGGAACTTTATGCTCTGCCCTCAAGTATTTGTCAATGGGCTGAAGGTTATAAGGACATTTAATTTTATCTACAGTTCCTTCTGCCTTTGTTTCCCACATCAACATTTTATTAGAATTGTTTGCAGATCTGCTTCTCCACAAGGTTGTCAGAAATAAAAGTGGTGACAATGAGAAATTAATCACTTAAATCTCCAGTATCTAACACAGGACTGAGCACATGACTCGTGTCTGGTTTCTTAAAAATTTCCTAAGCAAAAATAAACTTTTTTCTTTCTAATTATCCCAAGCCTTTCTCCAGGTTATTCTTTTATATTTTGCGCAAGAAAATCACAGGTGTGCTTCAAGAGTATGATATTGGAAAGTGTTTTCTTTTCCTATATTCCAATTAAGGCAGAAGATCATTATAATATAAATAGCAACACTTTGTTTTTGGAGTCCAACAGTTACCACACTCATCGTTTACTAGATATGTGAAAGTGATCAACTTTTTTCATCTCTGCAAGACTCAGTTTTTCTCATTAATATCATAACTACCTCAAAAGAGTTGCCATGAATAGTAAGCGTGAGAGACCAAGTAAATGTAGTACTTACAGAGTGCTTTGCACAGTGTGAGAGACTATTACATTTCCTAGTCAGGCAGAAACTGAGAGTCCAGTTAGGTCTCCTGTGCTATTGAAAATCAGAGTGCCAACAACTTGAAGAGAGACCTATCAGTTGGCCAGAGCCCAGGGCTGGGGCCAGAAAAGAGCAGTTCAGAGCAACCAAGGGCCATTGAAGCCCTCAGGACACAGGCCATAACCTCTGCCTATAAAAATGCGACCCTTCACACACATCCTGGCTTACTTTTCTTTGGCTCAGAGGTTAAAAAGGACTGCATTTGCAGCTTGCAGACTTCCTTTCTTATTACAAGAGCAGCTGAAAATGTGAATTTATGTAATTTCTATCACTAGTTAAAGAAAGCTAATGGTAAAACAAGGGAAATGGGAAACACAAAGAGAGCAAGAATGAATTAACAAAGCTGTCCAGTCCAGTGCAGTGTTTCCATCAAACTGTATTATTTTATTGCCTTGTTTGCTTTTTTTTTTAAGAGAGAGAGCAAGTTGGGGGTTGGAGGGTGGATCAACAGTGGGAGAGGGGAAGAATATTAATATTAATATTAAGCACGCCCAGCGTGTGGACCCTGAGATCATGATCCGAGCCAAAATCAAGAGTTGGTGACTGAGCCACCCAGGTGCCCCACTCCCTTTGTATTTCTAAGAATTTTAGTGCGGTATACACCCGAACACTTCCAGATAGATGATTTTGTGTGTGTATATATGATGGGGTTTTGGAATATAGGTGAGGTTCGGTTGGGTGAGGTCTGGAGCCAACACCAAGAAAGAATTCTTGAGATGTCTTTGGTGCAAAATGGTGGTTTATTAAAGCACGGGGACAGGAACTGTGGGCAGAAAGAGCTGCTGCCTCGGGTTGTGAGGGGTGGCTGGTTATTTACTACGGGGATGGGGGAGGTAAGGAAAAGGGAGGTGTCAAAGGATTTTCATACGTTAAAAAAGACTCACAGGATACTGAGGCCTTGCCATTGTCAAGGTTATTTTTCCCTCTAGCAAGGAATCAACATGAAGATAGTTGGGAGCTTCCTGGAGGAGCCTGCTTCAAGTATCTGTGATGGGCTGCACATTATAAGGACATTTAATTCTATCTACATTTCTTTCTGGAAGCTAGGTTATAGAAATGCTTTGCTCTTGTAGATTGCTAAGACATTTGTAAACTGAGGGAGACTCCTGTCTTGCAGGATTGTGATCTCTATAAGTTAACTATTTGTTTTTCCTTTCTTTAGCTTTAGGGAAGCCAGGAGTACCTGAGGAATGTCACATATATCCCATGGTGGGGAATTGTGGGGTGTCAGCTTCTGCTTTGTCCTCAGCTAGTCTTCTGTTCCCTCATTATTTATATACATAGACATATATATTTATACACATACATATATATAGTGGGATTCATTATGTGATTTTCAAATAATGTAAGATCTTTAAGAGAAATTGTTACAAGATTTTTGTTCCCTTGGTGCCCTGGCTCTTGGTCGCCCCACTTCGAAGAATGAAGAGGTAGACCAGACAAAGAGTGGTCTGCAGCAAAGCAAAATTTATTGAGCAAGAGTATAAAGCTTCCAGAGTGGGAGGGGGACCTGAGTGGTTTGCCCCTGGAGTTTCTAAGTTTAGGGGTTTTTATGAGGTCTTTTGTGGAACTTTCTTAAGCAATCAGGATATGCTAATTCCTGCCAATCAGGGCTTTGGTCACACATCTGTCTACCTATTGGGTTAATGTCCACGTGCTGATGGCTCTTTGTGGCTGACATCTGGGGGTTTATGTCTTAACTGCCCCTTGCCTGTGATATTGACAAATGCTTTTGTGACTGTCATATTTTAGGACGTTTTGCAGAAGTCATTTCTGCAAAGCAGAATGCTGGTGTGGTCCTCTCTAAGCTGCAAAACAGGATGTCAGTGCTATTTTATTTTAGCTGTCCTGACTCCATATTTTCTTGTTGGGGACCCTGGCCCTGACTACCTAACTGTCCAACTAACTCCCAACAAAATTAGACAATCTTATCTGGTAGAGTAACAAATTTGCATTGACACAGATATTGTAGAATGATTTTGTATGATATTTGTAATTACTGCAATGATAACAAAAAAATAGACAACTGCAGTTTATGGAGTAGTTGATTACTTTGCTTTAATTTTTAATTTTTGAAGATTTTATTTATTTGATAAAGGGAGAGCACAAGCAGGGGGAGTGGCAGGCAGAGGGAAAAGCAGGCTCCCCTCTGAGCAAGGAGCCCGATGTGGGACTCCATCCCAGGACCCCAGGATCATGACCTGAGCCGAAGGCAGCCGCTTAACCGACTAAGCCACCCAGGCGTCCCTACTTTGCTTTTATACTGAGAGCATTTCATGGTATACAAATTACTTGGAATTAGAAAATATGAACCAATTTCCCACTTCTGTATTTTGTGTTAATGACTACTTTAGAGAGTTGTATTGTGATAAGAAATCTACTTTAGCACTATGTAAAAACACATTACAGAAGATGATTATAAGAATGCTAGCCATATATTGTGAAGAAGGATAGTGTTATTTCAGTGAAAAAAAAATATGTTCACCACATTGCGTTGCATGGAAAACATGTAAAGACACATGTATAAAAGATATTTCTAGGAGAATAAAAGAGAAATATGTTTTAGGGTGCCTGGGTGGCTCAGTCGGTTAAGTGTCTGCCTTCAGCTCAGGTCATGATCCTGGGGTCCTGGGATGGAGTCCCACATCGGGCTCCTTGCTCAGCAGGGAGCCTGCTTCTCCCTCTGCCTGCCGCTCCCCCCTGCTTGTGCTCTCTCTCTCTCCTCTCAAATAAATAAAATCTTTAAAATACCTATTATTTGTACATTTAATGGTTTATAGCAGTAGAAATATATGGAATAAAAATACTATGTATCCCTAATAATGGACACAAATATTATACCCTTAATACATATTTGACTTGTCATACTTAACATTCCTTATATTAAGAACTAAAATGACCTGAGTAGCTTTCCTGTGCTAGATAATGTGCCAGGTCAATAAGGTATTATATGTCATGCCACTGAAGCTTGTTACTAATCCATACAGTAAGTACTATGATGACTACAATTTTACACATGAAGAAGGTTATTTGGAAATTGTAATTAGACCAGGTCAGAGCCAGAACTGGAAATTATGTCCATTTGTTCTTGAACACACTTTTACATTGCTTAACTATTTTGGAGTTATTGTAAAGCAAAACTGGGATGAAAGCATTTACAGAAACATAAACACTAAATAAATAGTAGACTTTGTGGTAATTATGTTGTAACTCAGTTGAGATCGTTCCTCCAAATTTAAGGTTCAACAATTCATGAGTCTGATCTTTTGTATTTATCACCAGAAAAAAAATGTTGAAAAAGAATGAAAAACTAAATTTCAAATTTTGCCTTAGCCTCTGTTTTCATAAGCAACTTTATAATTTTATACAACATTGTCGGTTGTTTTCCCTTCATTTTTACCATTAGACCTTTCAGTTAGGTGAGATTGAGGTTTAGTCAAAGGAACTGGGCTCAGGGAGAATCATTTTCACAAGACCAGACATTCATTCAATAAGAACTTTATTGTGAATTCAGTGTCCAGAATTTATCCTGACTCTTAAATCAACATTTTTTTCCATCAGAAAAAAAACTGACAAATTCAATAGTATAATCCAATTTTATATTCATTTTAATAACTAGAAATGTGTATTTTAATGCAAACATTACTAGTAGCATTGAAATCAATGTCTAATTGTACAGATCAAATTTAAAAAAAGTTCTATAGCCCTTCCATAGGAATGTTTATGTAAGAATGTGACGGAGTCTAGCAGCAGGATTTTTCTTTTTTAATGAAAACATTATGTAGAAAAGATGCAATTATATAGAAAATATTTTTTTAAAATCATGGTATGTCTGAAATAATTTTAGCTATAGTAGGAATTGGCTTTGATCTTTGATGGCTAAAGCAAAAATTTTATGATTTTGCCTTGAGCTTTTGGAGGTAGTGATCTAGGAAAGAATGGAGATAATGGATCAGAAAGTCATCAGGACTAGAACATCAGGTTTCCAAAAATAATCTGATGATGATGCAGTCTAAAGAATAATGATAATATGAAACTATGATAAGAGGAGATACATGTACTTTCTTTGGGTTTCCTAGCACCTGACACTCTTTCATATGCTTAGAGAATTTCTCACCATGTACTCCCTACCCCCCACCACCTGGCTCTGTGTAAGTTTAAGGTGTACAACATAACAATATGATATATGTGTATGTGTGAAATGATTACCACAATAAGTTTAGTTCATGCCTACACTTCACATAGTTATATTTTTTTCTTGTAGTGAGAATTTTTAAGATCTACTCTGTTAGCAACTTTCATATGTACAATACAGTATCATTAACTATAGTCACCATGTACATTACATCCCCAGAACACATTTATTTATAACTGGAAGTTTGTACCTTTTAACCACTTTCACCCATTTCTACCAGCCCTCAGTTCCTACCTCTGGCAACCACCAATCTGTTCTCTGTATCCACGAATTGGTTTTTAAGTAGATTCCACCTACAAATGAGATCATAAAGCATTTGTCTTTTTCTGTCTGGCTTATTTCACTCAGTATACCATAGTATGTTCATTTGATGGGTCTTGGGGTGAAATTTAATGTTTGGTGTGGTCCCAGTTACTCCAAAGCCTCTGGTCTTTTTTTTTTTTTTTCTTTCCAAGCCAGCTCCCTCAGGTTTTTTTGGTGGTTCTGTGAGCTACTATGTACTCTTTACAAACATTCCTTGTCTAAGTTAATTAGACCTCTGACTGTATGAGAGAGAGACTGTATAGAGAGTATGAGTGAGATAGATGATATTTATAGATGGAAAGTCCAGGCAAAACAACAACAGCAACAACACAACCTTCCCAAAACAACAAACAAAAACCAAGAGTTTCCAGCTTCCAACTGTTACAGTCTAATCATTTATTTGTTGAATAAATGTAGTAGAGATTAAGCAGTTATTTTTTTAAAGCTTTATTTTTATTTTGAGAGAGAGAGAGAGAGCATGCATGTGGCAGGGGGGCAGAGGGAGAGGGGGAGAGCAGACTCCCTGATGAGTAGGGAGCCTGCCGGTCTCAATCTCAGGACACTGAAATCAAGAGTCCCACGCTTAACCAACTGAGCCACCCAGGTGCCCCTGGTTATTTTTAATCTTAAAAGATTTTCATCTAAAAATAAATATCTTAAATGACTCCTAGATTTTAAGTTGCTGTCTTGTTAAATCAAACTATCAGAGTTCATTAAATGTAATATACGTTGTATTAAAGTAATTGATACATTATAAAATCAATCAATTGATCAGTCTCTCTCTCTGTACACACACACAGACACACAGACTCAGATCGAGGTTACATAAACATTTACAAAGCTTATATGATTCAGTTCGTGTCCATTTCTTATGTGGTGGTGACCACAGAGCTTGCTTTACCTTTCTTTTTGGCATATATCCCTTCTGGAAGAGGTAGAAAGGTCAACTAATTTAGTTTACCCAGGGAAGCCTGCTTAGCATCTCTCTGCCTGTGGCCCTTTTCCTCCCCTTTATTGCTCTGAGCCACTCCTTGCTATTCCAGCACTGAAAACAACAAGAGACTATAAATATCATGTGTCACTGTGTCCTTTTGCTCTAAAAAGAACTACCTCTAAAGCTTGCAAATGTGACCAGAAGGCAACTTCAAAAAAAAAAAAAAAAGGCATTAATAGATATTTTGATTTGCATTCTAGAAATCAGATAAAAAAAAACAACAGAACTGTTTGTTGCTAGTGAGCTCTTGCTAATGAGATGTAGGACACAGCTAAAATGGATGTTAAGATCACCTGGCTCAAACTTCTTTTACAAATAAGGAAACCGAGGCTTAGAAAGCTTAAATAGCCAGCTCAGGATCAATACATTTTTAACAGCTTCATTGTCTGATTGTATTTGTATGATTTCTTAAGCTGTCTTTGAAAATAAAAGTGCTCAGTTTATTAAATATGTTAGGTAACCAAAAAGAAATCCTTTTCTTTTTTTTTTTTTTAAAGATTTTTATTTATTTGACAGAGAGAGACACAGAGAGAGAGGGAACACAAGCACGGAGTGTGGGAGGGGGAGAAGCAGGCTTCCCGCCGAGCAGGGAGCCCCACGTGGGGCTCAATCCCAGGACCCTGGGATCATGACCTGAGCCAAAGGCAGATGCTTAACGACTGAGCCACCCAGGCGCCCCAAGAAATCCTTTTCTAATATTAGTACTTTTCTAATAATGATCTTAGATATTAGTATTATATCCTAAAATTTCTTTCTCTTGAAAATTATATAAGGATAGCACTAGAGGGGTGTCTGGGTGGCTCAGTCGGTTAAGCATCTGCCTTCGGCTCAGGTCATGATCTTGGGGTCATGAGATGGAGCCTCTTTTTTTTTTTTTTTTAAGATTTTATTTATTTGACAGAGAGACACAGCGAGAGAGGGAACACAAGCAGGGGGAGTGGGAGAGGGAGAAGCAGGCTTCCCGCCGAGCAGGGAGCCCGACGCGGGGCTCGATCCCGGGACCCTGGGATCATGACCTGAGCCGAAGGCAGACGCTTAACGACTGAGCCACCCAGGCGCCCCTATTTTATTTTTTATTTATTTATTTTTTTGAGATGGAGCCTCTTGATGGGCTCCCTCCTCAGTGGAGAGTCTGCTTCTACCTCTCCCTCTGCCCCTTCCCCTCTCCCTTTAATTAATTATTTAAAATTAATAAATAACCATATCAAACTTCCATTTACTTTTTTATTGTATTTCTTGAATAATTTTATTGCAGCCAGTATTGAATTTTCAGAAATCAAGATTTGCTTACAATTCACATTGAAGAATATTCATGGATATTTCATCTTGAAATATTATAAAGTGAATTTTAATATATTAATAAACCCTCAAATCATTTCCTAGAGAAAAAGAAAATACATATATTATTTTCATTTTGTTGTTAGTAGCATCATATATGGCCACAAGAGGGCAATCTATGAAAATAATTGCAATTGCAGGGAAAGCCACATTTATTAAGTGGATGTCGTTAGGTACCTCGGTTCACAAATTTAGCATCATTGTCAAGCTATATAAAGGGGTTCCATTTTAACTACATAGTATTTAATTTTAATCCAGACAAAATAAGCTCTACATTTCCCTTTAGGTTGTGATGTTTATAGTTATGCTGTAGATGCATCCTATGTGTGACACTGGAATAAGATTACATTCTTGTGGTAATGATATCTTAGAAAAACAATTGTATTGAACTATCAGTTCGGTCCTAGGAGAGTGGCAATGATCAAAATAACTGTCATTTGTAAAGACTTTCTTGGATTTTGATGACTTTTGCCTAATCACTGCTTTGAAGCACATCTCATGAGACTTAGGGGGAAAAAAAGGGGGGTCCCCTTATGGATTTAAAGCTGTTTTGATAAGTAGAAGTAGATTGATTATTAATCTTATCTATATCCCTGTGACTCAAAGTAATGTTGCATAAGAATGATTACTCTTCACAGGATCAAAGAGGAAAAAGTGTTTAGAGGATAAAGAATGGTTTTGGCATACTGAGTTCTTCAAAAATCTCTGCCCACACAACTTCCCACCCCAACAATCCCCAAAATAATACATCTCATCTAAAATGTACATTCACTCTTGTTCTTAGGAAAATAATGCAATAGAGTCTTCCAGTTGAATTTCTGGAAGCAGGTGTTCTTTATGATAGCATCACCTTAATTCCTGCCAAGAACATAATGTTCAGCACACAATTCCAGTTTTATTAATTTCATTATTATGTGCAGTACTCTGCCCATTCTACCAGACATACTGCAGAGTGACTCAAACAGCTCAAAAGAGAATTTATATCCAACATTGTGTTTATTTGGTTACATCCCTTAATTTTTAAGATTATATAATTCTGGGGTTTAATAAAGATGTAATAATAACATATTTGTTACAGAATTATACTTTTGGTGGTATCTCAGACTATGTAAAGATTTACATTGAGATTTCATAAGTTGAAACACGCTACATTAGTAGAAAATATCCCTTTGAGGTGCAATGGAAAAAGCTTGAAAATAATTCTTTCAGGTAGTTTTAAAGTTCTTTTTGACCTAAGAGGCATCCTCTCCACTACATTTAATGTTCCTGTAATAGGTAGGATATGTAAATTACATTCACAAACTTGGTATAAATGATAGCAGCATGAGTGAATGAGAAAACTTAGAAAAGGAGTAACTAACTTTACATATTCTACTCTGGAAACTAGAATTTCTGTCAACTAAGTAAGGCTCTGGGATTGGGTTTTTTAATGAAATCTGATAATGATTGCTAGTGAGAATGGTTTCTTCCTCTTTCTATGACTTTTGCATCATATTTCTGTCACAGACACTGAAGCTATAGTGCAAATAGAATTATGGGGTGTAAAAATAGAAGAGAGGGAAAAATCAGGAAATAGCAATAATGCTTAGAGAAATGCCTGCAGAATAATAGAAATAACATGTAAATGAAATCAACAAATCTTTTTTCTGAAGTACCTATAATGTTAGTTATTTTCAAAGAAGATGTCTAAATACAACTTTCTCAGGTACGTGTTATTACAGCTAATTTACAGCCTTAGAAACCATGACTTTAAAAGTTAAGTATCTTGCCCAGGAACACATAATAGCCATTATGTATGGAATTCAACTGATGCCTTCTGAGTCCAAGTCCAGTGTGTGTGTGTTTTGTTGTTGTGGTTTGTTTGCTTGTTTTGCTCTTGTGAAAGTTCCTAATGGAAATCCACTAAACTACCAGAATACTAGCGATTAACAAATTGCCTGAGTATTCATAGTGCCAAATAGAAAGAAGAGACAGAAGGAGAAAGGATGCAAAGAATGGAAAAATAAAGTAAAAAGCAAGAAAGAGGGATACAATTTGCCAGGATTGGAGATGGAGAAGTTTTGATTTGGTATCTGAGAGGCACCAAAGCATAACTGAGAAGTAGAAGCCACTTTTCTACGCATATGCTCTTGCTCATCTGCATTCTACCCTAAGCCCTGCTCTACCCATCTGCTGCCCGTTCTTGTGGTCTGTGCATAAGCTGTGTCTCATCCAGGCACCAAGGGTGATACGAGGCTCGCTCTCAGATGTTACCACTATGTTATTCAACTTTGGCCAAATTTCTAAAGCTTTTTCAAGCTTCTTTTCAGGCTTGTTTCTTTTTTCTCCCCTCCCTCCCTCCCTCCTTCTCTCCCTCCTTGCCTTCCCTCCCTCCTTACCTGCCTGCCTGCCTTCCTTCCTTCCTTCCTGAGAGATTTTTGCTAAGCCTGGCAAAGAAACTAAGGAAGATCATGTCATGACACACTGTATTGATGACATCAGTGTTGGGTTTTGACACACAGCCTCCAGATCTTTCCTGTCACACTGAGTTTTCCTGCCTCCTTGGAATGCCATCCAAAGAGACTGCAAATTTTAATAATGAATCTGAGCACTGTATCTGAAGTCAAGCATGATTTTTCTCACTAGATTTCATGTTTTGGGATGTAAATGTAAGCTTTGAATTACCCATTCACAGCTTTTTTCCCAGTGCTTAGGACATGTCCATGCAAATTGAATGTATTAGAGACAACTTTGGCATATCAGAATTACTAAGAGTGATAAGGTTAGGCCCCAACCATGACCTGGATTAAAGTGTATAAGTGTACAAATTTAGCAGTTAGGCAGTAATCTAAGTCCAGTTTTCTCTGCAGGTTATACACAGTTCTCATGAGCTGAACAGATGCATTTCTGATATCCCAGAAGCCTCCCACTCTTTATGTAGAACATAATTATATATATACATGTATATGTATATATATTCATACATATATCGTGTATATATAATATGTAGGATTTTTTTCCTTAGAAAACTGAAATATGCAGTTTTATTTAGTGATAGTGACATACCCCATACTGTCATAAATTTTTATTTAAACAACCATATTTTTTAGCTAAGTAAGTCCTCCTGTGGCTCAGGACAGCTCTTTGCAAGATGATGGTGAGCATTTATGAATTCTAGTACCACTTCAGAGAATAAAACTGATTATTTTATTATATCATAGCATTACCTCATAGCACTATTACCTCTATGCTTTAACAAATCGGCTTAATTTCATTCTATATGAAATTTGCCCAATTATTAACATTTTAACAGATTAAGTTATTCTGAAATGTTTTTTAATAGCATAGTTAATTGCATTATGGCCTGACGTCCTTCACTTTTGCAATTGATATCATATTTAACATATTGAAAGGTTTTTCCATTTATATAACCTGTAACTTAGAAGTTGTTACTTCTATCAAAATTCTGAGAAAGCCCAGAACTAGTAAAGGACTATGTCATTGTCTTAATTCTGGTTGCTGTCTATGGTAAAATTTGTAGAAGAAATTCCTTAAGACATTTTGTCATCACCCTTACCATGATTAAGTATTGTAGATAAAATTGTGACCTGAGACAAATGCTAAAGCAGTGTATAGATTATAGTATTTGGCCTGGCTCTGAACCTAAGAAATTAATAATTAAGAAATGGGGTATAAGGAAAGTAATGAGCATGTTTCTACTCTATATTTTTCTGGATTTGCAAGTTTGATTATGATTGTCATATGATTGTCAACTACCCTAGGAAGACTGTATTTTGATGTTTAGTGCTTATCGATAGAAAGATCCATTTTTTCCAAACCACCTGTCTCTTTCATTTCACCTGTTCTTTCCTATTTACCATTTCACATGGAATCTTCTCCCTTGATAAGGAGAAGATATATTAATTGTGAACCAATTAGTACAAAATAATATGACAAGTGTTTCACTATAAAGGAGTGGTGGCATAATGTTCTGATCAAGAACATAGTGAAAACTGTTTCTCTGTGGTGTATGTGTGTGTTTTCTTTTTTATGCAGCTATTTGAGTAATGCCCCCAAATGTAGCTGCCTTGTTTACAGGACATAAAAGAGTACTAAGTAAAATTTGCCTTTTTTAACGCCAATATCACAGTCTTACTTTCATCACATCTTAGGTGGAAAATGATGTGGTTAACACTTCTCTATTCAAAATAGACTCCAAACTCAAAAACATGGTACCTTTAGCTAACACATAATAATTTCATTTCCACAAAAAAATTCCTGGTGTCCTGATTTATCTAACTTAAATTTTAATTGTTTAAATATCTTTGTAAAAGTGCTTTTAACTAACATGTATCACAGTAACACATGCTCTCTATCCTCATGTCTATGGTTCTTCACAACCATAACTATTCCAATTAGGAGTTTTTCTAATTAACCATTAAATAAATATTGTTTTAACACTTTCTTAGCATAGAAGATATAGTTAGGAGTAAGGGTCTTTACCCGCATAAGACTTATAGTCTCAATTTATAGATAAAGAAACAAAAATGTAGATTTTTCTATCACATTTTATGATCCAACCATCAGTATCTTAGAGCTAAAGGTGAATAAGCCGTTATCCATGCTCTTTAAGAGAACTGATGGTGAATTGAGGGAGATGAATATACAGATAATTCTCATGTAAGAAATATAGATATAAGCCTTCTAATAAAAATATAGACAGAAAGATCTGGGACTGTATGAGAAGGAGAAATTATACCACTCTTTGAACATAAGAATGAATAATTATTATATTTATATTAATTTTGAATGAATAATTATAGCAGAGTAATTCACACAATGATTGGTTGCAACTATAATAAATGGAGTTATTTAGGATGCAAGGTTTTCCTTTTCTCCCATTTTACACACACACACACACACACACAGAGGCTTTTTAAAAATTCAAAGTTGTATATTTGTTTCCCTTTTGGGTGACCTGCAGATTGAATTTTAACTACCCCATGGTTCTTTTTTGCTTGAATACTTTTGTTTTGTTTTTATTTGATTTAGCCTGCTTTGGCCTACTTCTAATCTGAGTGGAAAAACCTAATGCCATCCAACCATGTTTTAAGGCTTTCCTCCTTCCCTAATCACTTCTGATGATTACTGGCTTAGGTAAAATTAGACAAATCAGTTCCTTAGCTTCTGCAATTTGTTTTGATTCCCAGGTGTTGTTATGTTTCTACTGTCACCAAAAATGCAGTGTATGGTCTAATTTGGGAGTAAAAAGTGAATATACATTTTAGGGCCTCCTACCCTTGCAAATCTATAATTCTGTTATGCAGAGTAGGTTGTTTAAAGTGGGCTTTTTCACAGACTTCCAGAGAATGGTGTTGTCACTCCAGCTTGTGTATGTTATGGCGTTCATTCATTCAACAAATATTCATTGAGTTGTGACTTAATGTGAGGCTCTGTTCTAAGCACCGAGGTTACAACAATAAGCAGAACAAAATTCCTTGCCATTACATAATGTACATAGTTCCAGTACAAGGAAAAAATGAGTTAGTTTCATATTATGTCAGGTTTTTTGTATCAAATTCGTGTAAGAAAAGATCCAGATACATATCTAGATCATCAGGACATTTGTTCTTCTTTTGAATGTCTGGTTTTAGAAACTGTACCCACATGCCCATAGGAGGCAATTGTGGATATACTGCATATGCAGTCTGAAAACAGATTGTAGTGGGAGTCTTCCATTGCATATGTAAGTTACTCTGACATCTTTGCAGATCACTTAACTGCTCACATTTGTAAACATCTTTTGGCCTTCGACAGAAAAATTAATGTCCCAATTCTGTACAGTAGATGGATGAAGTAAATGACATATCATTTGAGGTCATTAAAATTGCCTAAGATACTCATTATTTCAATGAACATTTATAAATATGAGTTTGCATTGCTCATGACACTTACTCCTTTTTATCTACTCCTTTAAATTAGTGCTGTACATTTTGAGCATCTCTGTTTTCACTATTTTGAATATCTCCTGAAAGTCTCACATCTCTAAATAAGCTGGAATATTCCTCTTGAGGGACCCCACAAGATTGCTTTCCTATTCACACTTCCACTTAGTGCTGGCAGGAAGGCTTACCTTCTATTTGATTAAAATAGATTGATGTTGCAACTGTAAGTTCATTATCATGCCTGCTCTTCATTGTAACTTTTGTCTTTCCCGAGGTGGTTTGGAAGAGCATAATCACTATCTTGGTTTTCTTTTCTTTTCTTTTTTTTTAATTTTTAAATGCATCTTTTTTACCCCCTTAACTTAGAGTTAATGTGTTCCCGAACTGGATAAACCTCACTGAATGTGTGTATTCTTATTTATATCAAGTTTAATTTTCTTCTAGACTATAAACTTTCTCACTTAATTTGAATTATAATTTATTTAATATTATTGCCAGATAGCCCGGGTAATCCTCAATATGGTATCGGTAGTTTTGGAGATTTTACATATCATAATCTAGGTTGGGGGAAAACAATGCATTGACAACGTGGACACATTTTATTGAGGTCCATTTTCCCCAGACTTTCCTTGACTGCTGCAAATGCCAATTACTTTTAATTCTGAACTGGTTTATTTTTAAGTTTTTTGGTTTAAGCTGTATTTTTAAGCCATGTTTACCAAGGCCCTAGGACTGTGTCAAAATCCCTCAGGGTAACTTCAGCCAACTCTAAACAAGGATTCTGATTCTGTTACCTCTGATTCAAAGAGAGAAATTTCACTTTTATATGTCTTATATCTTGGGCTCCCACATATAATTTCATTTAAAATATATTCTGCTTATGGTTACCAGAGAGGAGGAGGGTGGGGGGATGGGTGAAATAGGTGATGGAATTAAAGAATACACTTAATCATGATGAGCACTGAGTAATGTATTGAATTGTTGAATCACTATATTGTATACCTGAAACTAATATAACACTGTATGTTAATTATACTGGAAGTAAAATTAAAAACTTAACTAAATAAAATAAATAAAATACATTCCGTTTAGAACAAAAGAAAATTATATCACTGGATTATATCAACATTTTACTCAAAGAATCTATACCGTACCCCTTACCATTGACATCTAGCACTCCCAGATTATTAAGGGTATTGGCATTGAGCCCTATATCAAATTATAGGCAGATGTTGTTTATTATTATAATTCCATCCTAACCTTCCATTGAAGTCAGAATGGGAAAATAATCATGTGACTGAACATCATCATCATGAATATCATCCGCTGACTTCATTGGTCACCAAAGTGGATTTGGGAGATCTGGTTGCTCAGGAAAATCCCACTTCCTTTTTCAGTCTACCTGGTTTGCTATCCAAGTTCTCAGCTTGGACAAAGAGGCTGCTGTCTCTAGATACGAACCTCTTGCTTCAGGCAGGAGCCCGAGTGGGCTGTTCCAATGGTGAAACACCAATCCTAGTGTAATGCTTACTGGCCCTCTTTTTAGCTTATTTTTGTGGTCCTTCTTCATTTCCCTGGACTCTAATATTGGGGTACTGGAGAGTTCAGTCATTAGGCTTGTCTTCTCTCCCAATATTTACTACCCTAAGTCTATACACTGAAGCCTCCCAAATTTATAATTCTTGCCAGGACTTTCCACTGTAATCCAAGCTCATATCTCCAACCACCTACTTGAAACCTCCATGTGAATGTCTAATAGGTATCTAAAACTCAACATGTTGAAAATTGAGTTTTGGATCTTCCTTCCAAACCTGATTCAACCATAGTCTTTCCTATCTCAGTTTATGATAACTCTGTCCTTCCATTTGTGTAGGTAAAATTCTTGGGGTTATGCTTGTCTCTTATTTTTATCACTTCCGAATCTACCTTCAAAATAGTTTTAGAGTCCAGCCATGTCTCATCGCCTTCACCCTTTCTACCTTTGTCTGAGCCACCATTAGCTCATTTCCCTTGTACCACTCTAACCTCCCCTCCCCAGGCCTCATTCATTTTTGTCCTTTAATTTTTATTTATTTATTTTTTAAATTCCAATATAATTTTCTGTTGTACAATATAGTGATCCAGTAATTCTATACATTACTCAGTGTTCATCCTGATTAGTGTACTCTTAATCCCCTTGATCTGTTTCACCCATTCACTACCCACCTCTCCTCTGGCAACCACCAGTTTGTTCTTTATATTGAAGAGTCTGGTTTTTTGTTTGTCTTTTTTTTCTTTCTTTTTTTTGCTTTGTTTCTTAAATTTCACATATGAGTGAAATCATGTGGTATTTCTCTTTCTCTGACTGACTTATTTCACTTAGTATAATACCCTCTAGATCCACTCATGTTGTTGCAAATGGCAAGATTTCATTCTTTTTTATGGTTGAGTAGTATTCATTGTATGTATATATCACTTCTTCTTTATCCATTCATTTATCAATGGACACTGAGGGTTTTTTTCATATCTTGGCTATTGTAAATAATAAAAAGATGCTCAACATCACTCATCATCAGGAAAATGCAAATCAAAACCATAATGAAATATCACCTCACACCTGTCATGATGGCTAGAATAAAAAACATAAGAAACAAGTGTTGGCGAGGATGTGGAGAAGAAGGAACCCTGATGCACTGTTGGTGGGAATGAAAACTGATGCGGATACTGTGGAAAACAGTATAGGTTCCTCAAAAAATTAAAAATAGAGCTACCCTATGATTCAGTAATTCCACTACTGGGTATTTACCTATGCTTTATTCTTAACCCAGAAGCCAGAATAATTCTTTTAAAATGTTAGTCAGCCACTTAATCATATCTCTCTTCCCCTCAAGGCCTTCCAGAGCCTCTCCACCCTGCTTCCCTGTCTTACTCAGAATAAAAGCCAATGCCTAGTTAATGCCCTATAATATCCACCATAATCTGGCTTCCTGTTCTCACTCTGACTTCATCATCTAGAGCTCCCATGCTCATGTACCCAGCTTGAGGACACCGCCCTCCTTGTTCTTTAGTCACACTCTGAGCATGCTACCACCTTACCACCTTTGTATTTCTTTGTTCTACCCAGTACCCTCTTCCTTTGATAACCGCCATGGCTCCTTCCTCACCTCAAGTCTATTTCTGTTCAAATGTTACTTTCTCATGGAGGCCTTCTTTAAGTACCTTTAAAAAATTCAGTTCTGTTTACTCCACTAGAAGATAAGCTCCATGAGGAAAAGACTATTTTTTTTCTGTTTTGTTCACAGTAGAATCCTCAGCAGTTCAAACAGCTGTAAGAATTCAGTACACACACACACACACACACACACACACACACACACATATATTTTAAATAAATCAATGACCTTTCCTTAAGTTCTTTCCTTTAATCTCTAAATGATATACCTACTTTACTATGGGTATCTTGGTGCCCTTACCATTTCTGAAGATGTAAAAGGGGATTTTAAATTTGCCTGCCATTTGCACCAGACTTGTTGCTTCTGATTCATGCTGTAGGCTCAATTCCAATTACCTTAGATACAGTTGGTTCCACTGCTACCAGAATCTGTCCTCTGCTTGAACCTGCTTAACTCACGCATGGAGGCATCCTTCCCTAAGGTGTCATGAATGCAGCTTTTTATGGATAATTTTAAGATAATAAAAGGTATTACATCACCAAACAGAAAATAGTTTAAAAATCAATAATAAGCATAATAGTTCATAAAGCTTATTGGCCATTCTCTGCCTCAGATTATGTCTTTTTTTTTTTTAAGATTTTATTTATTTATTTGACAGAGAGAGACACAGTGAGAGAGGGAACACAAGCAGGGGGAGTGGGAAAGGGAGAAGCAGGCTTCCCGCAGAGCAGGGAACCCAATGTGGGGCTCAATCCCAGGACCCTGGGATCATGACCCATGCCGAAAGCAGACGTTTAACAGCTGAGCCACCCAGGCACCCCAGATTATGTCTTTCTTGCTCTCGTGTGAAACTTTGGATATTGTTTATATCTTTACATTTCTAGGTTTTAGTTGTGGTCTAATTATCAAAGTACAAAAGTTGGTACATTAAAACTTATAGATTATAAAAACTATCCAGTAGTTTAGACCCATTACTGCATCCATTTTGGATCCAGAATACAAATTTGAACCATATAAGCTTTTATTGTTTAGAGCTCTCCTAAGTAATATTTTTCCTTTGAGATATAAGTTATAGATTTAGTTGTGAGATATTTAACCTTTGATATGTTTCTGTTTTATCCTCTTTTGATAGTCTTTCTTTTTCCATTTCTCTAATCAAGTTATCTTTACTGCTAAGCAGTTTTCTTTTTAAATGGTTAGCTTTGTTTTGTTAGTGGCCATAATGAAAATTACATTTTGTATTGTGAATATTAAGCTTTAATGACTAAGTAATTAAAATATGGATTTTACAATGCATTTGCCTTTTATTCCATTGAGAGAAACACTAAAGTTGCCCAAAAAAAACATTTTAACATTTGAATTGCAAAAATAATGAAGCTCTTACTCAAATTTCTTATAATAAAAATATTTTTTTGACATTCCCAAGAAGGAAATAACAGATTTCTTTAATATCTTGCAGTGCTGTGGGTATCAAAGTAGAATTTTAAAATATGAAGATTCCTTCAAGTTATTGAGAAATAATATATTGTTGATTAAATTTTAGTTTTCTTGGCTCTACCTTTTATATTTAATAACCATTAGCTGAAGCTAATTATTACCTACATTCATTAATGCAATAGCTAGTTATTAACAACTTTATGCCAAACCTTGTCCTGAGCACCGGGAATGAATGCAACAGTTAATAAAACAAAAAAATATATTCCCTTATAAAATGAATAAATACCATTTTTTACATATAGTGCAGTGGAGAAAATAAAGCTGACTAAGGGAATGAAATGTTGCAGTGTAAGAGCAGGGGCATACTTTTTACATTCTCTTCAGATAAGAACCTCCAGAAGTGCTAACATTTAGGTAAACCCTTAACTAACTGATGGAGGGAACCATATGAATATTGGGTAGGCTGGGGAGAGAGCCAGGCAAAAGGAACAGCAGTTGCAAATACCAAGAAGAGAACAAGCTAAATACGGGATTTGAAATCAGAACTAAATAATCCTTTCCTTGCTCTAGTTCCCGTCCCCCTCCACTACTCTCCTTCTTCCCATTGCACTTATCCCCTTCTGACATACAACAGAATTTACTTCTTGTGTTGGTAGTTTCTGCACTTCTTCCCATTGTTTCTGCACTCCTTCCCATTGCACTGCAATGAAAGCTCTACAAAGAAGAGTGTCTGTTGTGTTCACCAGTGTATCCTAAATGCCTAGAATAGCATCCAACTCACAGCTGGTACTCAGTAGATCTTCACTGTGCCAACTGACATTATATTTGGGGGACTGCAAGATCATGTGGCAGTGAACAGTATATAGGGGTGTAGTGGCATGAAGTGAGGACAGAGGGCCAGGATCAATAATTGTATGGCTTTATAAGCCATGGAAAAGACTTTGTATTTTCTCCTAAGTGTGATAGGAAGCTTCTGGAGGGTTGAGAGTAAGAGAATGGAATGGCCTGATTCACATATTTACAGATCTTATAGACTGTTGTGTGGAGAACCATCCACATTCTCCAGCAGCTACCAGTTGTGTGGACAAACACACCAATGTGCTAATAACTCACCTATTGCAGACCTTAGTAAGGGCCACAGCTGAAGTACAGACTAATTGTATGAGGACAGAAAGATTCTGGACTGGTAAGACTTCCTAGATGAGGGGGCTCTGGAGTTAGATCTTGAATATGAGTAGAAAGAAAATTTCAGGCAAAAGAAAACAATTGGGCAAGGGATAAATGCAACACAATCTTTGGGTAGAATAAAGAAATTTGGAAAGTAGGTTTGGATTCTGAGTACTGACAAGGTGCCAATGACAGTAAATGCTCTAAATACATTATTTCACTGAATTTTTATCAAACCCCATTGAGTTAAAATCTATTTTAATCTCCACTTTTCAGAAAACTGAGGCTCAGGGAAGCTTAGTCAAAGCTTTATTCAATAGGAAAGAAGCATGGAGATTTGAACTTGGATCTGTTTGATGCTAGATCCCATGGACTGAGTTGGTACTTTAATAATACAGTCAAAATTCAAAGAATTACCCAGTTCCTTGCATCTGATCAGTTCAATCAAATTAATATTTATTTTGCATGACTGGGGCTGCTAATGTGTATAATGCTGTCCAAAGCACCATAATCATGTTACTGATCATGGTCCTTTTTTATATTAAAGCAAAGCATTTATAATAAGAATTTCTGTCTTTGTTATGAAATGTTAATATTTATGCTCCTTTCATTTATTTATGTGTGGTGAATGTCAAGTAAAAGGCAGATAAATTGAAGAAACTAATGTATGCCCATAATTTATCATGACATAATAACCTCTTAATTCTGTGTCTGCATGGCCTTGTAATCAACAAGCTGAAAAATTGTGACTTGACCATAGTCATTTAGATATCTACAATTCCAACTAGGAAGTTGTGATTCAGGACATAATAATAACTTTTAATAATTCACTAATATTCACATTCATTTAAAATGAAGTTTTGCCAAGGTTATTCCCTAGGTGGTGTTTAAACTGTTCACTCCTTATTTAGTTATTGGACTGAAGAATATACTGATAACACATAACTGGTCACAACACCTGGCCTTAGAAGAGACAAGAAACATTAAAAATGGAATTTAATGCAGAAAAGATGAAAAGATAGACTTCCCAAAGAAGAAATATTAACCTGTGGCTTTGAGGATAAGCACCGGATCAGTGTTTCTTGATCTTGTTCACATTATAGCACAAATAGGAAATCATAATATTTTTACATTACATGAATATAGACAGAGGAAGATGCTCAAGCCTGGTATTTTTTTTTTTTAAAGATTTTATTTATTTATTTGAGAGAGAGAGAATGAGAGAGAGCAAGCACATGAGAGGGGGGAGGGTCAGAGGGAGAAGCAGACTCCCCGCCGAGCAGGGAGCCCGATGCGGGACTCGATCCCGGGACTCCAGGATCATGACCTGAGCCGAAGGCAGTCGCTTAACCAACTGAGCCACCCAGGCACCCTCAAGCCTGGTATTGAGTACTTCAGGCACTGTGGAAGCCCCAGGATCTGACGAGTCACCCTGAAGCTGAGAGACTGCTGTTTCAGTGCACCTGTGATCTATTTGCAACACGCTGGGAAGCTCTGTCCTAGTTAGCTCAGAATGATTCATGGTATGACCAAGAAAAGCAGGACATTTTTATCTTTCTTATGTTCGGTTTGACTATAAAAAAAAAAAAAAGAATCCCACTATATCAGCTATCCCTTAATCCTGTTTGCACATTGAAAAAAAAAAATCTTGGGGAGATTTAGAAAAATACTACTTTGGCATCCTTAAACTAATTAAATAAAAAATCACTAGTGGTGAGGCCCAAACATTGGTATTTTTTTAAAGCACCATAGGGGATTCTAAAGTGCAGAATATTCTACTGTACTAGATGATCGCTAGTGTCTTCTCTATCTCTAACCAGCTAGGATTTTAAGTGATGTTAGAAGATAGTCTATAGAAACCTAAGTTTGGAGAGGCCAGTGAATGTGTGGATGCTGTACAGGGACAATTAAGGAACACCCACAAAAGAGACTCTCAGAAAAGAGATTGCAAGACACTGCTCATGATGCCTAGGAAAATCCCCATAGACTTAAATTTGCCAGTAAGCTTCCTTTTCTCCTTGTCACAAAATTCAAGTGGAGGCATCAGTCTCAGACTTTGAGATGAGAGAAAAAGAGATGAGAGGGACAAACACATGTGAGATTATAAGGAAAGGAACTTCGGTATAAAACGACCAACTGTTAATCTGCTGCAAGTGAGTGTGTAAGCAGTGGAGAGAGGCCTCACCAGACTGGAGAAAGGTTTATTGGACTGCTGTGAAAAGAACATGGGGGGTGATGGGGGCCCAGGCAGTATAGAGGGCACTGTTGAGGTTGAGGGTGGCGAGCTTGCTGGGGCATCGATTGTCTGATGTGCTCCAGCAACACACATCAGCTCACTTTGTAGCAGAGAAGCTGGACAACTGGATTAATACAACTATTTACTGAATGGGTCAAACAAAAGTATATTAAGAAAATGGGGTGAAGATATTGGCAAGGGAATGAAAGGTACAATAGATCATTGATTCTTGGTTAGGTATGGAGAGAATGAAAATAGGAATTGGCTGACAGACTGGGGACAAAACTTGGTCAAATGATATTTATTTTCATGATGTCCAAGAAAAAATATAGTGAAAATGAGAGAACATGCGAATGGGAGAAAGGGAAGTCATGTTCCAGGGAATATATTCCCTTCCGCTCCAGGTGGCAGGACTCCCGTTAGAGGAATACTTCTAGCCTAACTTGTACTCCACGAGGAAGAAATGGCTTCCTTCATAGACTACTTTGATAGAATGAACTGGGCATGTGTGACTCATCTCTTCTATCCCTTCTGTTATCAATCTGTGGAACTGCCTCCTCCAGAGAGCATGCATTCTAAACTGCTTTCTGTCATGCTGTAAAAACTCTAGCTTCTAGCAACCCACCAATTCATAGCCAGATTCATCCCTTTAACTGAAGGAGTTAAAATCAACTGATTTGTTTGCATATCTAAGCTATGTTCTTTAGTATAGGTGTATTTTAATATTCTCTCTCTTTTACATGGCAGTTTCATACCATTTCTTCACTTTAAACATTCAATACTCCCTCCCCTAACCTGACTGTCAGCTGATGTCTCAGCTTCCTAAGTTCCTGAGCACTTACACAAACTCCCACCACTATAATTACCAGCAAGGGAATCCACATGCTCTGCCTTCCCACCTGTTATCAAAGATGGTGTCCTTTTCTCTCTAAAGTGAGTCTCTTCCTTCATAGATTCTATCTCCTTTCACCAGCTTAAGGACACTGCTCCAGAAATTCATCCCTTTCCATCCTACATCATAATTTTTCACCTTAAACTAGACCTTCTCCCTTAAGCACAACTTGTTCTCATTTCTCTCCCTCCTTTCCTTGTCAGCTACTGTCCCATTTCTTTGGTTCCTTTTACAACAATATGCTTTAAAAGTATTGTATAAACACACTGTCTCCAATTCCTCTCCTCCCATTTCATCGTAAATTTACATCAATGAGGCTTTTCGTGTGCCGTGCATGCACCTTCCTTTCCAGCCCCAGCCATGGACATAGCAGCCACCAAGATGTTGATGCCCAAGAAGAACCATATTGCCATTTATGAACTCCTTTTCAAGGAGGGAATGATGGTGGCCAAGAAGGACGTCCACATGCCTAAAAACCCTGATCTGGCAGACAAGAATGTGCCCAATCTTCACGTCACGAAGTTCGCACAGTCTCTCAAATCACGAGGCTACATAAAGGAACAGTTTGCCTGGAGACATGTCTACTGGGAGCTTACCAATGAAGGTATCCAGGATCTCCGTGATTACCTCCATGTGCCATCTGAGATTGTGCCTGCCACTCTGCACCACAGCCATCTTGACACTCGCAGGCTACAAAAGGTCTGGAGGGAGAGCAACCTGCAAGAATCACACAAGGGGAAGCTGACAGAGACACCTACAGACCAAGCACTGTGCCCCCTGGTGCCAACAAGAAAACTGAGGCTGGGGCTGTGTCAGTACCTGAATTCCAGTTTAGAGGAGGATTTGGTCGTAGATGTGATCAGCCACCTCAGTAAAGTTGGAGGAGATTGTTCTTATATTGAATAAATCCATAGCCAGAAACAAAAAAATAGGCTTTTCTCCCAAACACCTGTTAAAGCCAACCTCCACATTGATAAATCTAGTGGCCAGTGCTCGATCCTTGTCTTAATTGATCTCTCAGCAGCATTTGATACAGATGATCATCTTGCCTACTTGATTCATGTCAATCTCTGGACTTCCAGGACACATCCCTCTCTTGGTCTCCCCGCCATCCCACTTCACTGGTTTGTTCCTACTCATTCTCCTTTGCTGGCTCAGGATTCTTATTGTTGGAGTGTACTAAGGCTTGGGTTTGGACCATTTCTCTTGTCTATTTGCATTCACTTCCTGATGACTTCATTCCAGTTTTTTGGTTTTCAGTCTGCATGCTAATGTGGTCTCCAGATTTGTATATTCAACTGCCAACGTGACATCTCTATTTAGATGACTAATAGAAACCTCAAACTCAACATGGGCAAAATTGAGTGATTGAATTTTTCCCAAACCTGCTTCTTTCACAGTCTTCATCTCATTTAGTGGCAATTTCATCCTTTCACTGCTCAGGCCAAAGACCTTGTAGTTGTTCTGGATTCCTTTTTGCCTTTCACAACCCACATCTGATTCATCAGGAAAATCTGAATACTTCCATAAAATTAAAATAGTTCATCAGATAGCCAATCACTGAAGAATTCTTTGACATATGAAATCAATTAGGAATTTATCAATTCCTTTTTCATATTCTGTCCTGAATTAAAATCAGTGGCAGATAAAACAGTACCAAGATGTAATTTTGATTTATGGGGGAGTTTTGTAATCAGCTAGACCTGGTTTCAAATGATATGACTTTCCCATTTGTCTAAGTGTGATTTTAGACAAGTTATATTTCTCTAAGACTTTGTTTCCTTATATATAACTGAAAATAAATACCTCCTTCAGAGGGTTTTATAAAAGGCAACTCTGTCTTCCCTGTAATATCATTCAATAAATAGCAACTATTGAGCCATTGTTATTGCTCTTAATGAAGATAAAACAGGATAGTGATTGGCTTTGTCTTTCAAATGAAATTCTTGGAAAAAGTAAAATTAAAGAGAAAATAAAGTACTTGCTACCATGGCAACTGAGGCAGTAGAGAATGTAAAGAATAAGAAATGATAGTCTACAGATTGCTTCAGTCTATTTCACTGTTTTCACTAATATTGCCTTTGTTTCTGTAATCTTGTAATCTTTCTAATCTTAAACATGGGATTGTGAGTGGAGTATCCCTCCATATAAATTTAAAAAAAATTTTTTTAATATTCTATTATTCCAAGATAGCTGTGATAACATTATCCTAAAAGCTCTTGCACAGCGTTGGTCACTATCATGATTCTTCTCTTCCTGTTATCCTATCAGTTAAACCTGTATCTTCTGAGATGGTATAAACAAAGTATTTAACATAAAGTGAACTATATGAAGAGCATTAGAACATCTGTTTTGTTTGTTAGAACATACCTTTCTTCTTTTTCTTTATTGTGGTATTTCTCCTAATACTCTGTGAATGTGTGATGGAGATGATTTTATCTGTATGTACATTTGAATGGGTGGTTGCATGTCAGTTTGCAAAGTTATTTTTTCAATCTATTTTCGAAATTGCTTTTTTTAAAAAAAATCTATTTACTAAACTACTAGGCAGCATTATTTAATACAAACAATATGGGTTGGTAGTTAGAATATCTGGATTTATACATTCTCTTTTTTTGTTCATTTGATCACCAACAACTTGACTATTTTTTAAAAATTTTATTTATTTATTTGAGAGAGAGAGAGACAGAATGTGAACAGGGGGAAGAACAGAGGGAGAGGGACAAGCAGACTCCATGCTGAGCATGGAGCCCAACGTGGGGCTCAATCCCATCACCCTGAGATCATGACCTGAATCGAAATCAGGAGTCAGATGCTTAACTGAGTCACCCAGACGTCCCTTCACCAACAACTTGACTATTATGTACCAAGCAGTACAATCAGCCCAAACTTTGAATGTTCGGTGTACCACATATTAACTGTAAGAATCTGGGAATTAGAATAAGCATTTTTGAGTTCTCAGGACTAGTCAGTAAGTCAAAATGAGATAATTACTATTAAGATACGACTCATAAAAAGACAGAAGCACAACAGCCAGAGGAAGATTTGTTTCAAGCATTTCCCAAATATTTATTGGATGCCGACTCTATGCCTTGCCTTGTGCTGGTTCTTGTTAGGGATAGACAAGAAATTCTATATAAGACAACTTTTGCATATTAAGGACTCTTATTTCATCTCAAACTTTAGAAACTATGCTTCCTGATTTAAAAAATAAAATCAAAATTTTATATCAGTGACCAAGAATTTTTTTTTTTTATCCTGATGCAATAATTATGGTATATAGTAACAGAGGACATATATGGACACCGGACAGTAAATAAAGTAGAAAATATAATTTATCCAGAGTGGAAATAGTGGCCACAAATCACTAAGAATTTTGCCAATTTCTAGGGAAAAGTGAAACTTAATATCGAAACTGTACTATAAAATAGGGCATGTAGGGCATAACCACGTTTAAGTTCAATACGTAATAGTCTGTATGTAGTTCTCATGCCATAGAATGGACCCAGTGTTTCTCAACTCACTGTATTTATGTTTATAGAAGTCAGATCTCAGAAACCCCTTCAGGTATTATAAAACCTTAAACTATGTGGGCATTTGGTATTTATAGTGCTACATGAAGAAATAATGTCCTGCCATAGAACTTTAATGTGGTTTTTGTAAAAACAGGCTAATGACATGTATTTTAGAACATGAGATAAATTTAACAAAATACAGTAAAATTATTGTGTCATAGAATTATAAAGTTCCAATCCATCAATATTTTTTTCTGTTAAAGGACCAAAACAAAACTCAAGCCTGAATTTCATACAATTTAATTTTTTTTTTTTAAGATTTTATTTATTTATTTGACAGAGAGAGACACAGCGAGAGAGGGAACACAAGCAGGGGGAGTGGGAGAGGGAGAAGCAGACTTCCCGCCGAGCGGAGAGCCTGACGCGGGGCTCGATCCCAGGACCCTGGGATCATGACCTGAGCCGAAGGCAGACGCTTAATGACTGAGCCACCAAGGCGCCCCCAATTTAATATTTTTAATTTAAGCATGAAGATGTTTATGGGCTATTATAATACATGTAAATATTTGTGAAAAATGCCATTCAAGCAAGAGAAACCAAAGTGCAAAGAAGAAATAGTATGGAAAGAAGATACCATTTTAAAATTTTCTAATTTGAGTTTTGAAGACAGTATGTATGTAGGTGTGTTTGTGCATTATACATACATATATATGTATACATACATATACATATGTACAAGTACATGCACACACCAAAACATCCATACACATAGGAATATACACACATCCACATGCATGCCTATATCTATATCTATATCTGTATCTATATCTATATATATAAGATTTTATGAGATTATGTTTTTCAAAACGAGCACACTATCATCAAGATGTGGATTAAAGGCAAATTTAATATTTTTATCTTGTTATAAATGGAAGCTTGTAAATTTCAGTATGCTTGATTTGTATTTATTTCTTTCGTCTGAATGACTACAAATCTCAAGGGAACACAAAGGATTCTAAATATTGTCTTTATTTGAGACACCCTCAGTGAATGGTTAGGTAGCTAAGAAATATCTCCTGAACTCAGAAGAAAGTCTTTGAGGCATTAGAAGTTTTGTTTTGTTTGTTGTTGTTTTCTAATTGGGATCCTCCAATGAAAGCTCTCACAGGTAGAACTCTTTATACCTGTTGGATGGAGTATCTCATTGGCTTGCTACAAATGCAGTGTTTCCTCTCACTTCACCTGCCCTTCATCTCTATTCTAACTGTAACAGGTGCCTGGTACTTCATTGCTCCTCAGTAAGAATTTGTTGAATAAATGAGTGAATAAATGAATGAGTGAACAAAACCTACAAACTTGTGTACAAGCAGCTGTGACTGTCAGGAAGGAAACTCAGAGGCAGGGCATAAAAGTAAACTTAGAGTGTTGGCTTTCTACATAGGATCATCTTTGCTGAATCTTGTAGAAGTCATAATATGAAGAGAAGGAAGCAGATATAGTTTGAGGTGCATAAATACGAATATATATTTAGTAGATAGATAGATAAGATAGATAATCTAGCTGGCAATATGTACCTAACTAGCTTCCACATGCCATCCATATGGATCACTAGGATGTATTGCCCATCTGGACTCCAAATTTCACTCCATCTGGCATGACTTCTAACTGAACACTTGGCTAGAAAATTCTTTGTTATCCTATAGTGTGATGGTGTAAATTGTAGTGATATCTCTCCTCCTTGTCCTCCTCTTCCTCCTCCTCCTCTCTTCCCTCCTCCCTCCCTTTCTCTCTCTCTTTCCTTCCTATTCTTTGTCCAGTATGGCATTTTTCCCTCTGAGCATTTATCAGGAACTAAGAGCAAATGAACAGCCCTTTCAGTTTATTTCCTTAATTCTCCAAGTTCTTATCACTCTAGCAAATTTTTGAGCTTCTTATCGAATACCCATAAATGAACAAAAGAAAAGATGTATTGAATTGCTTGTCTTGAAGCAAAATATATCTAACAGTTATTTGTTTAAAAAGTTATATTGAGGGGCTATAAAAAATGTGTGAGCTGAATCTTCCTGACAGTATATGAAATAGTAGGCTCTAAAGTATTTTTTTGAACTTTTTATAAAACCAAGTTGATAACATACATTTCAGAAGGCTTAGGAGTAACTATTCTCAGAGGCCGAGGGGTATATTAGATGACTTCTGGGAATCTTCTCTTTAAGTCTATTAACAAGTGTCTGGCTTCAGGATTTTATTTTACCCATTTTTAAGAAAGTGTAATTGAGTTATCCTTTTACTTTTTCATCTTCAGTTTCTTTCTGTAAAAATTCAAGTGGTTAAGATAGCTGGAATTAAACCTTCTAGAGTTCATATTCTTAATTTACCTCTCCTGAGAAAAGATATACCTTGAGAGATTTTGGGGGGTGGTCTGGGTGTAGTAATTGAAATGGACATATTATTTACCCTTTATATGGTTGGTAGACATTGCCCAGAATCTAATGACTGCTACCATAAGCACATTAAATTTTTTTTCACATAGTAATACTGTACTGTATCCTTTTACTTTCAAGTTAATACTTAAAATAATCTTATTATAAATTGAACTCAATCAAACTAAGAATGAAGTTTCTTGACAAGCCAAAAAATCTTGGAAAGCTATTTGGAAAACTTAAGAAAGATATCAAAATATACTAACCAAAAGTATGAAAATATGTCTCTACATTTCATGTATTTTTTGAGACAAGAATGTTCTAACTTTACTTGATTTCATAGAAATAGGGTGTTAACCATATTAAGTTTCTTTACTAATTTCACTTGAGAAAACGTTTGTATATGAAAAAAACACATCTAACACAGTTACCTCATATGCCCTGAAATGTTTTCAGCCATATTTCCCAAAACATCTTGTATCTTTTCATGCTTTGATTCTTCTTTTCAGAAAGCGTTCAACCTCCTGCTCTTCCTAGGGTCACTTTGATATATCCCTCGAGTTGGGTGCTTTTCAGATGAACACAATCTCCTTTACATTAAGTCAGTCATTAGCACTCATTAAACTGCATTTCAGTTGTCTTGGTAGTTAACAACCTCTTACTAGTTGATGTCCTTCCCACCAAATTTAAAGTTCCTTGAGGACAGAGACTGGATCTTTTAGAATTATTCCTACATTAAAAACAGTACCAGACTTCTACAACCACAATGGACAAGGCAAGATTCTGTATCCTTTCAATTTTCGGACATGGACACCACCTTCACTATTGCTGCCAGGCAGAGAAAGAAAGTTGAGTTGTCTTCAAATAAACCCTCAGAACAATGATATACTGTCATTATCATAAATAGCCCACTTAGAAAACAAAAATTTGGGAAGGAATTTAGATTTTGACAATTTCCACATTTAGAGTAAAGCACTGTATTTAAAATAATTATATATTAATACTGTTTCTGCTTCCAGCTTTTTTCAACATTAATTCATACTGCCTTCTTTCCCCTCCCCACACAAAAACTATGGAAAAGAAAAACTTGTACTCTTCTTAGCCAAAAGCTTCAGAATTCCTTGCTAAAACAGTTTGTTGGTTGATGCAAATTCAGCAAATATATGAGATTACACCAGGAATATGTAGTATTATATCAGAAATATTTGATTTATTGGCCCCTCTAAAAAATAATAAGAAATCTAGTGAATCATCTGGTCTATATTATATCAGAACCAATCAACAGATAAGCATAAAACACATGGAGATTTTTTACACCATAATAATCTATTTGGCAAAAAAAAAAAAAATTCCTTTAAAACCTGGATTCCCAAGAACCTTCACAGTTGTTTTTGAGACATTATTTCTACTAGCAGCTCTTTGAGGAGCACAACTTACATGGCCCTGCTAACCATAGGAAGAAATATGATCCCAACATATATTTTTGAGTGAGAAAAATCAAAATTTTTTACATAGATCACTGATTACCAACATAGTATGCCTATATACTTATTTTATTTAATTTGAGAATCAATGAATACCATGTTTTACCACTAAAAAACCAGAAGGGGAAAAAGAGGTTATTTTGAAAAATATAGTAATATGGCTGATTAAATAATCATTAAAAAAAGAAAACATGACTTTTCAACTTAAATTGCAGTGGTAGAGTTATAGTTAAGATGACTAATAGTTTTAGCAAATAGGTGACTCATACAGAAGAAAAAAAATTGGTAAAAAAAAAATAGTCATTTGAGTGCTCAAAAAACAAATGGATGGGAGCACATCAAAGGGAAATAGGAGCTAGTCTGAAGGAGCTCTCTGTGGCCAAAGCTGGGACAATTTGAGCATCAAAATAAATTATAAGTATAAAATAAATATACATGGGTCCATACTGATAAAATTAAATTATTGAAAAAATAATTATAGATGAGGCTAATCTTCTCCACAGAAGAATTCTACTTAATACATATAAACACTACCCTCCTCCAGGAAGTAAAGCTTAATTTCACCACTTTCTGTCACTTCTTTGAGGATGTACTAGACTTAGTGGCCAACTTCCAAAGAATAGAGTATGGAAAGGAAAAAAAATAGTAACTTCACAGTAGAGAAACCTGGCAAATGCCACCTTGCCAAGTGATGGTTAATATTACTAGTGATATGTGGATATCGTGTACTCCTATAATGATGTGATGAGGTCACTTCATTAGTATATGATGAGAAGGACATTTTACCTCTGTGGTGTTCTTCCCTAAATAGACCATGGCCCTAGTCTAATCGTGAGGGAAACATCAAATAAAATTAATATAGGCATCAGAGCAGGATAGCCCAGGGGATATTGGCCAGTACTTGATGGTCTTCTAAAGACTATCAAGATCGTGAAAAACTAGGAAAAGCTGAGAAGGTGTCACAGACCAGAGGAAACTGGGGAGACATGGAAACTAAACAAACATGATAACCTGGATTGGAACCTAGAACAGAAAAGAGACATTAACGGAAAGACTAATGAAACCCAAATGAAGTCTGGAGTTTATTTGATAATAATGTGCCAATTACAGTTATTTAGTTTTGACAAATGCACCATAGTAATGTAAGATGTTAACAATTAGGGAGATAGGGTGAGGGATATATGGGAACTCTTGTACTAGTTCTACAACTTTTCCATAAATTTAAAATTATTCTCAAATTAACATTTGTTTAAAAATTATCTTCTGGATTATTTAGCAGTTTGCTGGGTAAGTAACTACCAACTTGCTGAATTTACCAGAATGTGGGACTGCTATCTAAGGAACAGAGAATGATTTTTCTGCTTCCTCCTCATTGATATTATAAATCTGAGTCATAATTGGAGAATAAAGATATAAATGAATAATTAAGTTTTGAGAGCCCATCACCATCATACTCTTTTTATAGTCTTCAGGTTCAAAGCAGGTGGTTCCTGGTTCTTAATTATGAATAACTATGCCATCTTAGATACATTCACAAAGACACTGCTTTTGGCTCATTCTCATCTCTGTTCTGAAGTCTCCACCTTTGAACCATGTGTAAATGGAGCATTTATTTTTACCTCTAAAAAGTGTAAAGTCATCTGAATATGATCTTTTATACAGACTGAATACTTTGTGTTAAAAGACATAAAAAATGGACATGATTTGCAATGTAGTCTAGATCTTTGCAGTTAATGTTTTTGGATATTGAGTTAAAAATCTTAATGTAGCTAAAAGATTTTTTTATTTCTTCTTTCTATATATGAGAGATAAAGTTTTGATTTTTTTTTAAACAAATGTATTGGACTTCTTTAGCCATTAATTATGAAACTTACTGAATTTTTGAGTTAAAATGGGGGAGGGAGAGTAATGATTATGTCCATATTGTGATGTTCTTTGAGAGTTCAGAAAAGTAGAAATATTTAATGCATTTTATTTGATAATATTCCTAGTATTATATAGCTTTACTGAATTGTATGCCTTGAGCCTCAATGTTCTAACCAGCTATAATATGCTTTGATCTATAAATGTAAAAAGAACTCTTCACTGTAAAAGAAAAGGATTTGTACAGAAGTCTAAAATCTTGTTGAAAAGACTGCGAGTAACAAAGAGATTTGGAAACATACAGAAATAAGAGTGATAGAACAAGAATTTGTTACTAAAGACGGCTTTAAACAGCATATGAAACATGCTTCAGGTTAGTCAGAAGAGGTCCTCTGAATTACACTGTGCACGCTTCCCTGAAATGAAACTGTATGTTATTGGTTAACCAGGATATTTAGCATAATCACTCTGCTAGACTGTGGTAGAGGGAGGTGATTATCACTGAGAACAGATGGGCAGGTCCACAGCACTGCCAGATTCTTCACAAGCTCCATTTATTGTTGGTTCTTGCTTTTTCCCTTCTGTGTTTTAATTTTTTTTTTTAAAAAAAACATTGTATGTTTTAAAGAACTAGCTGCACAATAGGTTGGTGGCTGATAATCTTTCAGCTTAGATTTCAAACGCAGGAGAAAGATTCAAAATGCTATCGCTGTGTATCTATGAAGGATGGGGCAGATTTCATTTTACCCTCTAGCCTCCCTCAATGCATGCACGGATTTATCTGTACGCTAAGCTCTCTGCTCTGCATCTGTAGCTCCTTGTGGATTATACTGTCTCTGTGATCAGAAATGATTTTCTCGGATATGAACACCGTTTCTGGCTCCCCTAAAGTGCATCCTCCTAATGGGACCCGGTTTTACACTTTTCAAGTAAGTGTGTTTTAAATGGCTTCGCTACTTAGGAAGTTAATGTATAGTCAAACTTTTAATAAAGGCAAATATAAGCAAAGGAAAACTGCAAAATGTGAAAGTGGTAAAGAGGATGTAAGAAATGGATAATGTGCATATCAGTTTAATCTATTTTTTTAAAATATGGAAATAGGATGGCATTAGGATTCTCTGTGAATTCAAGCAAAATAATAATGAACACTTAGTTTTCACAGGGAATTTAAAATTTGCTACTGTATCATCCTTGAGGGTTTATGAGATGTGTGTCCTGATACTGTTATTTATGGCTATCATATGGTGAACATTACAGAGTTACTTCTCTTATATATCACAGAGAGAATAGAACTAAGGGACATATAAGGGAACTTTGAAAACTGTCTCCTCTGGGCTTAGAAAAACATTTTATATTTCATATACATAGCTTAACAGAATTTCTGTTATTTAATTTTGTTACACGTGCAATATACAAGTAATCACTAATATAAGAGGCTTAAATACCATGTTTAGTATGCTTTACAATTTGAGATAAAGTAGAAACTCATGAAGATGGAAGATTTTCTGTGTTAGCAAAAAGTCAAAATGATTTATAACATAAATATAAATGTGAGTTACAAAGCTGTTACCTACTAAATGTATTTCAGTTGCCTGTGAATAAATCAGTCATAAATCTAGAAAACGGTTAAACTAAATCAGATTCTTCCTCATTTTATCCTCAAACTGCATCTTTTAGTACTAAGGTTGACTTTGTAATTCAGTCATATCATCATTACATGAAAAGGGAAAATGAACCTCTTCTCTCCGTGCATTTTACTATATGTAAAAATAAACAGCCTAGCATTTAATTATTATAGCTATATAGTTATAACGTTCTGAAAAAAAATATATATAAAGACCTAGAGAATTAATACAGTAGAGGTAGTCAGAATTCTTTTAAAAGAGGGCTCTGAATAAATACACATCTGATTTATTAACGTCTTTTGCCCTTGCAAACTATAAGCAGCAAATATAATTACTCCATCTCTCTCCCTTTTTTTTATACTTCTATTTTTAATCCTGTTGCCTCTCCTGCTTTACACTGATGTCCACTGATAGTGCAAGTCTGTGCTGTTACAGAATATATTCACTTCCCAGTGGCGATCTGCTTATTGTAGCAGTGACTCAAAATGCAAGTGCCCTGGGGCTGTTCTACAGAATTATTACTTTTTTTTTTTTTCCTCCTCCGTACACTGAGATATAAACACTCTTCACAATATCCTGTAGTCTGGCTCTTTGGGCCAGCTTTTGACATTAGGTATTCTAGTTCAGTCTCTTAAAGTTTAAGGGTCAGTAAATTCCATATGCTCAGTCATGACACAGGCTTTTTACAATTCCTTCAGTAAAGATCTTGCTGACACCTTTCTTGGCAGGTGATTTTCTTTGAAAACACACTGGAATGATTTTTTTTTTAAAGATTTTATTTATTTATTTGAGACAGAGAGAATGAGATACAGAGAGCATGAGAGGGAGGAGGGTCAGAAGGAGAAGCAGACTCCCTGTCAAGCAGGGAGCCCAATGCGGGACTCGATCCCGGGACTCCAGGATCATGACCTGAGCCGAAGGCAGTCGCTTAACCAACTGAGCCACCCAGGTGCCCTGGAATGATTTTTAAACACTCACTTTTTTTGTTCTTGATGTTATAACGATTCGTGTAAGAACTCTAGGAATTTGGATAAAATAGAAATGTTGACAAATATGAACTCTATTCCACATTTTGAATTCATTAGGTGATATTTGATCCTGACATTTATGATAATAGGCAGCATGTGTTTAACTTTTTGTTGCTATTGTTTGTTTCTGTTTGTGGTAGAAGAGAAGGAAGAAAAAAAGATAGTTTTTAAAGCATGGAAGGTAAAGATTTATAAAAGTTGACTCTTGGCTTTTATTTTCAAAGGGCCGAATTGAACATGATTATTTTTTCTTCTTTATATGCATTAACGTATTTTAAGGCAATATATTTTCTTTGGTTGAAATACTGTTATAAGAAATGAGATGCTGTAGAAGTAACAGACCATTTCTCAAAAAAATGTGTCTTTGAAAATGATCAGTTAAATTTTCAAAAGTGGTTCTCATTATGGAATGACATAAATGCATTTCGGAAATGATTCTGCATCAAGGAGTTGAGATTTTAATGCTTACTTTCTTAAAATTATTTTAGCACGAAAGTTAACATATGCAAAAACATTTAAGATAGCTTAGCATGAATAATATTGAGTTTCAGTTCCATCTTCTCATTAAATGTTCCAACTATCCTGTCATTTTTGCTGAAATTGTACATTACCAAATTTTAAGAATAAGATTTAAAATGTATTTGACCTGGATAGTTCAAAGGTAACAAGGCAACAAATAAGCTGAAGGATATTTTAATTACAAGATTTTCTTTTTCATTGCAGTTTAATTTAGTCAAATATATTCATACTTGTACATACACATGCAAATATGGTTTTTGTATAGACTATCTAACACTTAAGTTAATTTCCTTATATGTGAGATTTCATTTCTATCTTCCTATGCATATATGTGTATCTGTTTTGTCTTTTTTTTTTATTCAGAGGTGCCTGGATCCTGGATGATGCCAAAACTCAATCTGCACTATATGTTTAGTGAATTATTTATCACCAAAAATCAAGTTCTAGAGTGTAGTTGCCTAGACAAAAACTGAGATTAAATGCTACTATAGGAGAAAAAATTGATTATCATGTTTGTATGCATCAGAATGGCCAATTTATGGCACTATAAATGGGAAATATTCTTTAAACCAAATTAAATGGATATACATATACTATACATATGAATGCAGTAAATTCTTCTTAATTTTATGTCTAGAAAAATGATGCCCCAACATGATTTCACTTGTATTTTTGCAACTAAAGCCATCTATATACTTTATTAAATCTCTAGATTGGCTAATCATGGCTTAATGGGTGAACCTCCCAGAGTATTGGTGTCCAACACACTACCCCTCATTTCCCAGAGATTAACTATCTTCATCTAGTGGTTTTCAAACTGTATCTGCACAGCCCTAAGGTTTCATGAGAGTTTGTCAGTAGTTGCTAGAGACAGTAGGGAAGAAGAATACACCCTGAGGTTCTTAATGTTTCTTGATTCTATATTAACCAGTTTTATTCATTGGAGCTCTATGCAAATTTTATGAACAATAATAACAAATGGCGTGGTATTATCAAAAACAGAACAAAATAAAGGTTGCAAACTACTTCCTCCAACCAAAGGAATTTACTTCTGATGGGAGCAACTTTATCTGTTGAGTCCGCAGAGGAGTTATTTCTGTTTAGAATACATTTCTTTGCCATTTAATCCTAGCATTAATAACATTAACTGCCAGGACAGTATGAGTGGCTGACTCTGTTGCTCCTGGGACCCACAGAAAACAAAATATGGCAACATAATAATCACTATTTTTATGTTTGAAATACTTCAGGTATCCCCTGTCCTTAAAGGATAAAGTTCATCCCTCCCGCTTGGCATAAAAAGCTCTTCATGGTCTGGAGCGCATGTAACATACTGCTTTACTTGCTTTGATTTCCCAGAATGTTGTCTGTATGCTTCTGCTGTCTTTGTCTCTTCACTCAACCTGTACATTGGTCAATTTTTTTTATTTTACTTGAACACTCCTCTCAAATGCCATCTCCCCCGTGATCCTTTACTCATTCACCACATTTCTGCAGGCTGTATTAAGTGCCTTCCCTTTGCTCCTTTGCCTGTCCGTACCATTGCTGAAGCACTTACCATACTTTGTTTTAATCCCCAAGAACACTTTATCAATCTGTGTCCCTAGCACATCATGGATACTGCCAACATCTCTGTTTAATAAGCTGGGGGAATATATTAGGTAAATGATTAAAATATGAAAATTTAAAACAATCAGCAACAAATTCTTTTTTTTTTTAAACTAGGCAGTTGGTGAGGCATAACTACGTATTATTAAAGAAAATATCTAAAGATATATAAAGGCCAATTTAATACTAAGCTTTTGTGTACTACTGTTGGATTCTTCAAAATTGATAATGGGTACATGAGTCATCAAGGAAAAACTTTAATTTTATTATTTTTAAAATATGTTTTTATGGCAGCTAGACAAAATCTCTTTGAGATTTTTTATTTATATCTCTTTTGCATTCCTTATTACTTAGAGTTTTTCATATTTTATCAAGAGAGATTTAAAATTTGAGTAGTATCTGTATTTCCCATTCAGCAGATAGGATTAGCACCTGAAATATATAGAACGCTAAAAGGCAAGCTGAAAATTTCAATTGCATGAAGAATTTCACTCAAAAGGATATTACTGGTGTGTCGTGTGCGACACCATATCTTTGTTATCAAATGAAGTTGAGGTAGTTCTGGCTTTTTAGCAAAGAACCAGATCTTTAAAATATTCTATCCTTTTGGTACTACCTAGGAGTCCACTGTTACTTTTCTATTATTTGGAGCACATTATAACTTCTTACTATTGATAATTTTGAAATGCATTGAAAGCATCTAGCAGAATTCTTGGCACATGTTATATGTTTAAAAAATAAAAAAGAAATGAAGGCAAATTAGCGCTATAGAGAAAAGAAAGACCCTGTGGCTCCAGTGTAATGCAGGCAGAAGTCCCCAGCTAAATGAGAGAATTAAGCATTTTCTCTGTCATCCAGTTGTATGTAGTCATGATTATGAGTGGTAAAGATACATAAGAGGTGGTCCAAGCAGGTGGACCAGTCCATTCAAAGGACTGGTGTGTGGGAAAGGCAGAGCTTAGTATAACTGGAACATAAACTGAAGATAAGAAATGGTTAAAAGTGACGTGTGCAAACTCCAGAATTAAAGATAAATTTGAATGTCATCCTCAAGGATCTTGGACTTGGTATCTAGAGATTTTCAGCGAGGATTGGCAGGCTTGTATTTGCTGTGTAGTTAGAATATTGGATTGTGCCTTGGCTTGGTGATAGGACTAAAGGAGAGAGAACAACTCAGTAGCTTTCAAAAAAATTCAGATTAATTGTTATGATTTCCCTGCATTACAGATAAAAACAAACAAAAAAAACTGGTAGTCAGACTAACAAACTGGTGCTCACAAAAGGTTTTCAAATGGTGGTTAATAATGCAGAGCGTAAATAATGAAGTTTCTGTCTGAATTCAAGATTATGGAACCCAAAACTCCATGCTCTTTCTCCTATCTTCTGCTGCTTATAGTGTTGATGATTAAATATATTAGCAAAAGTATTCCAAGCTACATATTTTCCAACCTCAATGATCTGTTGATTTATAAACATATAGGAATGTGCTCCACCACTTCAGAACATTGTACTACTGCCTCATTGGGTTTTTTAACTTAAGGCTTTCATTTGGTTACACCTCCTCATTTTATCTTTACTGACACAACATCCTCATTTTTTATAGTAACCAAATTGTCAATAAAGTTATATCTTGGAATTGCACTTAAAGACAAAGAGAAATTGAGGGGAAAGCTCTCCTAAATATATATATACTTGTGTTAGTTTAAGAATGCTCGTTACATCAGTGAGACAAACCAAGGGAATCAATGAATAGCCCTTGGAGCTTCATGTAGGAAATCATAACTCTTCCACCTGCAGAGGTTTCTGCTTAATGGAAATCTGGTGGACATTATGTTCTGTAAGCACAGGCACTGTGTCCTTCTTTTCACTGTTAAATCACTAGCACCAAGCAGAGTGCCTGGCATACAGCCATGATTAGCAAATAGATATTGAATTGATTTGCAAATTGAAAGGAAGAATGTCTTGCTCCTCATCATATAGGCATTACTGATACCCTGTATAGAATGACCTCCTCATAGGAACACATAAATGCTTGTAAGATTCCCAGGCTGAGGTCCACAAATATATTTCACTTATATCTAGCTAAAATAGCTACACTTTTCAGGTACCGTCTGGAAGGGAGGGCAATTGGAAGTAGGAAAATGATCAAAGATGTTCCTGAGATAAGCATTTCATGCACCAAGTACAGTGTCAGGTAGTTAGGGCTCCATAACCACCAGCAGCTGCAACATCAGAAGCAGTAGAGATGGGGTCTGTGGACCACACTGGAAGTGGCAAGGATGAGCCAAGAGAAGTTAAGCATGAGAGAAAAGCTATTAAGAGATAACATTCAAAAGACTTTATTAACTTACCAAATATAGGACACAAAAGAGGACAAGGCAAGATTACCTCCAAAGTTTCTAATGAGGGAGAGAGGGAAATGGAGGAGGAACAACTTTGAAAAACAGTATGTTTATTTCAGTATTGGACAGATTGAATAGACCAGTTGGAAACACACGTTTGGCTCTCAGGAGAGAGGTCTGAGAAGTAGACATAAATGTGGGAGACATCTGCTTATGGAGGAGGGAAAGCTATGGAAATGGATGAAATGACCTTGGCAAAGAATGAGGAGAATGGGGCAGATGGGGCAGGACACAAAATCCTTGTACACATTCACCTACCCAGAAGTATCGTCAATTTGAGTTACATGTGCTTTGTTTATTTCATAAACATGTTTTGGAAGCTTTTTCCTTATCACCCCTCCTTGAATATCACCCCTGAACCTAATCCAAGTTAGATGTTCCTGCCTCTTTTTGTGTTTGCTTTCTTTTGTAAATGCATTTTGGTAGCTAACATTCCCTTCCAATCCCCTCTGTGAATGTTATCCCTGAACCTTAATTTGAGTTAAATCCTCCTCTTCTTACACTTCCATAGAGTGATTAATGTATGTCTGTTGTACCGTTTATTATACTGCATGTAGTTTTTCACTTATCTCGAAGACTGGTGTGTGAACTCCTGGAGAGCCTAAGATGTATTTTACTTAACTACTTATATTTGTTTATTGACACGTAGCCTAATGTCTGTCAAACGGAGATTGTCTTTATATTTTGAATGAATGAATGAACTCATGTTTAAGTTGGAGACTGCCCAAAATTAATTCTCATCTATTAATTCATGAAATCATTTAACACACCTTGTTGAAAATCCCCATTATGCCAGACTTTATAATGGTGAACAAAACACCTAATTTCTGCACTTAAAAATCTTGGAGTTACCTCAAGGAAAGTTATCCAAAAGTCACAGTAGTACATTATTTGGTTCCCTAAAGTAGACAGACAAAAATGCTTTGATTTTTTTTTTTTTAAAGATTTTATTTATTTATTTGACAGAGAGAGACACAGCGAAAGAGGGAACATGAGCAGGGGGAGTGGGAGAGGGAGAAGCAGGCTTCCCGCAGAGCAGGGAGCCCGATGTGGGACTCGATCCCAGGACCCTGGGATCATGACCCGAGCCGAAGGCAGTCGCCCAACCAACTGAGCCACCCAGGCGCCCAAAAATGCTTTGATTTTAAAGGTACATATAGATAGTATTATTATGACTTGTAAATTTCTATTAAATAATTTTACCTCCAAATCTACTTTTAGTTATAGTTCATGGTTAACTTTTCCACTGTTACCATATTGGTAGCAATAAAATTGCATAATAGTTAAGATCATGTCCTTTGGAATTAAATACAGGATTCAAAACCAAGTTCCACCATTTATGGGAGTGTGACTATAAGCAAGTAGAATCATTTCTGTATTTTCCCTTCCCTTGACTATTGTAAAAGAATAAGAATAACTCATGAATGGTAGGTGGATTATTTATGAAATCATGTGTAAAGTATTTCCTTCTGATAAAGATGGCCCGCAATCAAGATTAGCTATTGTTGTTTTAATTATTAACAAACCTTTCCAAATAATAGTATAATTTATTTACAAATGATCTTTTTCCTTTTGGCTTATTTTAAATTTAGAAAAACCTAATGCTAAGAGAGCACCTTTACCACTTAAGAGAGCAAATTTACTACTTTAAATACTTAATGGAGCTTATCAAAATATTTCATTGACTTTCCAAGATCTTAAATTTATATAAATATTTTTGTGTTTATAGAATGTAAGCTTTTGGAGCATTGATACTATGTATCCTTTTGAAAATATACTTGGGTTCCTTTTATAAATATATTTTTTGTATTTTCAAAATGTGTTTTGTAAATTTACTTCGAAGTTTACCTTATATCTTCATTATGACTTATTATTATCTAAAGTTTTGCACACATGCAAATGCAGATTTAAAATCCTCAGTTTATGAAACTGGCTAATTTAGTGTAAAATATAAAATATCTAAAAATTAAAAGAGAGTATCTCACTTTGTATATTGGAGGCTCTGTACAACATTTAAAGATCTAAAGTAGTTATGTTACTGGGAGCCATGAAGATTCAATGCTATTGTTGGCAGCAGAACTGTCTGTGAACTGCTGAGCATCTCAAAAATAATTAGGCATTTTAACAAGACTAAAAAGTGTACAATGTTTTTAAAGAATTTCACAAAATGATATGTTCTATCACAAAGCAGAGTTGGCAAAGTTAAATGGAAAATTGAACAATGTCATTAAAAATAAATGAAGGTAACCTAGTTCCTGTAGCTTAAATATTCACAATTTCAATTATGCTGGTGAAAAAAATACAGAAGATTCATAGAAAACAGCATTATATTTAATTAGTTGTTCTCTACCAGATAAAATCTGTGTAAAAGTGACGGTTCTGAACTACAGTGTAATTTTACACTGTTACATAGTATAATTTCCTTTTATCCTGAATTTTTGTTTTTCTTATTTAGTACAGCATTAATCTGCTCTTTCTAGGATGATCCATCTTTGAAGTTACGATAGGCCTATAGGAAGCCACAGGTGTATTTTGATTCATTTTACAAAGAAGCTAAAAGAGGAAACCTTGTTTGAAATCCTAGAAGATGTTATATGTTATCATAAAATAGTATAAATTTATTATATTTGAAGAATTATACATTGTCATTGTTTAACTATGTTATTTGTTTTAATACCATTTTGTTTAGATGTTAAAATATTTAATGCATAAAGAACCAAATGTTTTAACAATAATATAATGCAGTTCAAATAGTTGCATACACATTTCTTTCACTCATTCTTTTCACTTAGTAACAACTTACTTTGGAAGTGGTCATTATTTTCAGGAGCAATTGTTTCAGGACGTAGCAGATCAAATAAATATTATCATAGGGAATCTCTCAAAATACAGTGACTTTGTACTAAGAGTCAGTTAATTCCAAATGTGTCATTAAGACTTCAACAAAGAACATTGCTTTAGAAGTTAGTAAGGAATTTAAAAATAACTCTATTACACAAACATAGGTGAAAAAAATCATTTTTTCAATTTATGTATGCCAGCCGTGTCTGTAACTGGCCAAAGGTCCATGATCTGTGGGGCCATCCTAGACAGACTACTCTGTCTTTCCCTAGAGTCTTAGACTTTGCCCAGATTTTTTTGTGTCTTATACCTTCTTGTAGTTCCAAAACGTGCTATGGACCCCAGGCCTCCATACCTTTAGTTATGCTGCTCCTGTGCCCATGCTGGATGGTGCACGTGTAGACACAGTCATTCAGTACCTTTTGGTGCTGGTGATCACGAAGAGAAAATACTTTTTTAGCTATGAGGTTTGTATGAACAACTTGGATCCTGAACTAGCATGGCATTCTGAAAAGAGCAATGACTGGTTTGTTTTACTAAATCTTAAACGTCCGATATTTATTTACTCTTCTTACTTTAAAAATTGCATTACAAGAAAGAAACTGCATATTTTCTTTGATGCTGAACATGTTTATTGATAGAGGACAGAGAAAGCTAAGAAATCAAGAAATGTGAGGTTAAAGGAAAAGCTCAAACAGCCTTGAAAGGAAGATGCTTCATTTTCTAAGGAAGAAAAAATGAGGATGGGTAAGGAGATAGAACAAAAAGCTTGAAAGAGAGGAAGAAAGTGGAGGCAGTTCATATCCAATGGCCTCATCCTAATGGTTTTACCTAAAGTGGATGGGCTAAGTAGGTAATATGCTTTAGGGCAATAGGAAAAGTTGGAAATAATCGCTGTGTTGGGGATAACAGCTGTCAAACAGCAATGAGAGTCAAGCTGGGATTGGAAGCGTAAGTTTGTAGCAGTATTAATAAGTGAATTTTTGTGTTAGTCTCCCCAAATGGAAATTACAATCAGAAGAAATATTGGCAGATATGGCAAATATCAAGGAAGTAGGGAATCCTAAGTGCTATGGGATTAATGTCGAACTGACTGAACACAGTTGAGTCTTCAGATAATGAACATAGGAAGTAATATTTTTAATTAAAATTATAGTTTACTTTTTTAAAAAGGAAATAAAAGAAATTCAAAGAAAAATTATGCTTTGATCAATGCTTCTATAATATCATACTACAGACACAAATTCCAAGAAAATATATTTTATTTAACATACATTTCCAGAATATATCACCAAGCCTGCTACATAGTAAGTTCTCCAAAAAAATATATGTGGAATGAATAGATCTTCTTTAATAGGTCTGAAGATTTTTTAACCTCATAAAATATTATGAATGAACAAAGTTAATATATTTTGCACTATTAGGTAATTCTCAAATTTATTTTAATGTTTTGCCTTTAATAAAAAGATTAAATCACAGTACAAAACATGTATTTAGGGGAATATGAGCAAATCAGACATTGTAGATAATGATAGAAGACAGTCATACTGTAAGCTAAACAAAGGTAGAAGAGTCTGCCACAGACTAGATTACATTTAGAAAATTATCCTTACTTTTCACATTACATTAGTTTAATTTCATTTAATATAGCCAATTAGGGTACCACATTTTCAAAAAATAGAGAAATCTGTAATATAGAATCCTGCCAAATAACTTATTCCATGAAAAATAGATCTTGAGAAGAAAAGATAGAGAAAATTGTGGACAATATGTAGCCTGGGGTAAAGAATAAGGAAGAGGGACCCCATCTCTTCCACTCAAAAGAAAGATTCTTTTGATTTGAATACATTCTTTTTTTTTTTTAAAGATTTTATTTATTTATTTGACAGAGACAGAGACAGCGAGAGCAGGAACACAAGCAGGGGAAGTGGGAGAGGGAGAAGCAGGCTTCCTGCTGAGCCGGGAGCCTGATGTGGGGCTCAATCCCAGGACCCTGGGATCATGACCTGAGCCGAAGGCAGCCGCTTAACCGACTGAGCCACCCAGGCGCCCGATTTGAATACATTCTAATTGTTCACAATATGTGGTGAGAAAACTGGAGAAATACGTGAGTCTGAGTGAAAACCATTGCATATAGAAAATGAGTCTACATCTATTGCAGTGATAAAATAGTGCATTGGGCAGTCAGCAAAGATCACTCTGGGAACTCTCTATATTGAGGATTATCAAGAGCAGGCCGAATACAAAATGCAAGTAGCAGAAGAAGCAGATTTGTGTTTTGTATCTGCAACTTGAAACATGTGAAAAGGCAAAAGTGAGTGAATTTTACTGTGATTCAATTTCCTCATTTTAAGCAATGAGGATAGTTAATACGTTTCTCTGAGTTGTTATGAGAAACCACATTTGAAAGCAGTCTATACATTTAAAAAACACAGTTAAGCCTCTTTTGCAAGCAACAGAAACAGATCCCAGGTTCATTTATCAAAAGAAAAGTGTGTTAGAATGATATGGGAAACGCTGAAGGAAAGAGAGAAGAATCAGGATTTTATTGACTCATGCAGCCTACTGTGTGCCAGGTTCTGTTCCAGGCACTGGATAAAGAGTGAGCAAGTCAAATAAGATTATATTTTAGTGGGATGAAAGACGTAGTAAAATAAATAGGACGCTGTAGTATGTTAGATAGTGATAAACGCTAAGGAGAAATATCAAGTACAGAAAGGGGATAGGGAGTATTGGAGGGTGCAGTTTAAATCACATGGGCAAGGATGTAGTCCTGGAGATGTGAGAGAAGACATGAAAGAATCAGAGAAGCTTTCTACATCCCTATACTAGAATGAACTAAAGGGTAGTCTCTTCGCAGTGTCATCACCAGATAGGTTAACTCAACCTACCTCCCTGTATTCGGGATTTAAATTCAAGGGAGAGGAGGTTTGGTTGGCCCAAACTGGACTTCAGTGAATCATACCTTGCCTTTTGCCTGGCTTGCCCAGTCTCTGTCCCAGAGCTCTCCCACTTACTGCAGTAAGGTATCCCATCGACAGACTGTGGTGCTCAACAGATTTTAGATTTCCTTTAAGACATAAGAAACTGTCCTTTCCATCTGGATATTCCTCACTATTCCCAGAACTTTCTGTATCATCCTTTCTCCAATTTCTACCTTTTTTGCCCCCAAATCTCACTCATTCTTTAGAGTTCAATGCAATATCTATCTTTTATGAATATGTCACATTCCCCAGGTAGGTTCACCCCTCTCCTTGTTAAGATATCATAAAATGTTGTGCCCACCTCTATCACAATAAATGGCACAAATCTAATTTAGGGATCCATATCCATTTCCCCATTATACTATGAGTTCCTTAAGGACATAATATATATTCGTTAGGTGAATGAATTTTGAGTCCTCAATAAATGTCTAAATATATAAAGGATACCTGTGATTATTCCAAAGATCATAAAATGCATTTTGTATCACATTTTATGTTGAGAAGATGGTGGTTAAAGTTGACACTGTGACTATAAAATATGAATTATCTGACAGAAGATAGTTGATTAGCCTCATTATCTTTCATGTGCATGTGAGCATGTGTGGGTGTGTATGTGTATGATTGTGGATGTTTTCTTTGTTTATTTGGTGGAGGAAAGTTATAATTAAGGAATAATTTATTTTTGTATGGATTTTAAAAGAATAAATTTTAAAATATTATTAGAGTCGGTTGAGGTGCTAACCATGGGGCTCAATATGAACAAATGTAAAACGGGTGTATGTACAGTGTTCTTTTTATTAATATTATTGTCAAAGCATCAAGTATTTGAAAGAAATACTTTGTCTCAAGAATATAATTACTTCCGGGCGCCTGGGTGGCTCAGATGGTTGAGCGTCTGCCTTTGGCTCAGGTCATGATCCCAGAGTCCTGGGATTGAGTCCCGCATCGGGCTTTCTGCTCCTTGGGAGCCTGCTTCTCCCTCTGCCTCTCTCTCTCTCTGTCTCTCATGAATAAATAAATAAAAATCTTTAAAAAAAAAAGAATATAATTACTTCCTATTGTCAATGCAAATTCTTTCTGGGAATTGAAATTGGGCTTTCAGATATTATGTTATTGACTACAGTTTATATTATCCCACCTCTCTTGTGGATCAGAGTAAAAGATCCTTTGAGTTGTTATAGGGATTCTCAAGTTTCAGAATACATAATTATCCAAAATGCAGGCTACCAAGTGCCACCCCCAGAGATGATTCAGAAAATCTGGTAAGGGCCAAAGAATTTTCATTTTAAATAGAATTCCAAGTGATGTCTGTGCAGAAATGTCACGAATTGGGAAGCAGTGGACAGGAAATGGAGAATTTTTAGCGCTATGAAAGGTACTTTCTATTTGAAGGACAACTGATGAATGGGTGAAATATCCACAAGGCCTTGCTTTGGTTTTCAAGACAGTTGACCCTTGAACAATGTGGGAGTTGAGGCACTGACCCCCTGCACAGTAGAAAATTTGTGCATAGCTTTCAGTTCCCTCAAAACTTAACTACTGATAGCCTGCTGTGGACTGAAAGCCTTACCAGTAAGTCGATTAACATATATTTTATGTGTTCTGTGTATTATATACTGTATCTTACAATAAAGTAAACTAGAGAAAAGAAAATGTTATTAGGAAAATCACAAGGAAGAGAAAAAACATTTACACTACCGTACTATGAAAAAATCTGCGTAAAAGTGGACCTGTGCACTTCAAACCCATGTTGTTCGAGGGTCAACTGTAATTGTTCTATTTTAGAAAGACATGCTTTTGATTTGTTGTAATGAAGTCATTTAGTTATTTCTTTCATGGGCAGTTTTTAACCGAGTGATGTATGAATTGCAAGGATTCCAAACTACTGCTAAGAGAACCTGATTAAATCGAGGACCAGTGCTCAGGAATGATGAACTTTAGCTTATTCTTCCTTGAGGGCATATGTTTGTCATGGAATTTCCAAATTCAGACTTAATATATTGCCATGTCAAGAAATATTCATTTGTTATTAATTAATGATTTATCTGTCACCTAGAAATTGTTGTAAAATCAAACAAAATCTCTAAATTATTCACTGCAGTAAAGAATCAGTTCCTTTTTAAAAATTCTGATTTCAAATTAGAGCTTGATTAAAACAGTAAGTGTTCATTAGAAGAGGAGTGTTAGGTGGTTGCTCTTCCTGGACTACACAATTCTGTTATCAAAAATAATCCCTCCTTGTGTGTTTAGTCATTATCTATATGCCTTCAGCTAATACTCAATATTAAGGCCTACAGAGTGTCATTTAGCTTTCATAAAATATCTGCCCTTATGCCAAGTTATGTTTGCATCTTCAAAATCCCAAGTTCATAAGAAAATTGTGATGTTAAAACCTTCATGAAGAAGGTTAACTATATGATTAGTTGTAAATACACTAATTTCCTGTCTCCAGATTTTTTTGAATTTAACTTCAATGAAAAGAAAATTGGCAATCTTACTCGAATTTTGTAAAATAAGCAGTTATTAAATATATTTTACCTAGTGTAGAAAAAATGCTTTTAAGTACCTGGATTATTAGTGTTCATTAATGTCTCCATCTCCTGCACTTTGTGCTATTTTAAGGACAGTGGTCACTATGCAGACATTTTTAATCTAGCAGGATCAGTCCAGAGCTGACAATATTTTTTGAGAAGCATCATATATGTTTGAAGGAGTATTAAGATTTGAAATCAGATCAACATATATCCTGCCACTTACTGCCTATGTGACTTTGGGCCCATTATTTAATTACTCTGAATTTTAGTCCTTTCACTATAAAATGAAAATAATTAAACCTATCTCATGAGAATTTTATAAAGATAAGAAATGATGTAAAGGGATATTATGAAGATTAGAGACGAGTAAACTCCGAAGTACGTGGTAGGTTTTTTGTTTTTTTGTTGTTGTTGTTTTGTTTTGTTTGTTTTGTTTTGAGAGAGAGAGGTGTAGGGGCGGGGAGGGGGTTGTGGTGAAAGAGCAGAGGGAGAGGGAGAGGGAGAGAGAGACTCTTAAGCAGGCTCCACACTGAGCACAGAGCCTGATGCAGGGCTTGTCTCACTATCCTAAGATCATGACCTGAGCTGAAATCAAGAGTCAGATGTTTAACTGACTGAGCCACCCAAGCACCCCTATGGTAGGCCTTTTTATAATAAAAATTGATGATAATGATAATACTAATATTAAGATACTGGATTGTTTTCTAACTTCCATGATTACCTCCAGTGATTCTCACCACCTGTAATTCATGTCTTTGTATAGACCTCTCCTTCATTAAATTAGAACTGGCACTGTGTGAATAATACAAGGTTCAGGTGACAGTGGGTGCCTTCTGAAATGAGATCAGGAGGCATTGCAGCTTCTACTTCGCTCTCTTGGAATTGCTCACAAGCCACCTGCCATGCTGTGAGGGTGCTCCAGCAGCCCTGTGGAAATGCTCACATGGAGAGTAGCTAAGGACCCCCCAGCCAATAGCTAACACTAATTTGCCAATCATGTGAGTGTAACATTTTGGAAGTGGATCCTCTAGTAGTAGTCAAGACTTCAGATGATTGTTGCCCCAATCAACCTCTTGACTGCAACCTCATGAGAGGCTCCCAGGTAGAACTACCCAACTGAGCCATTCCCAAATTCCTGACTCATGAAAACAATGAGAAATAATAAATAATCACTGTTGTTTTAAGCTACCGAATTTTGGGATTTGTTATGCAATGATCAGTAACTAACACAACTACCAAGATCAAAAGACAACTTTGTCTTCTCTAAGAAAGTTCATGCTATGTATTCTGTCCATATATATTTCATTATTCCTGATATAGCCTTCCTAGCCAAACTGACTTGCTCTTTCTCCACCTAATATATCTTTGCTCCCCACTTTATCTCAATGCTTTTACTTCATGAATACATCAATCTTAACAGCATCAATATCTTTCACATTAAACATTTTATGGGCTTTTCTTCCTGAAAGTCTCTTCTAAGATGTTAACACAATACACTTACAAGTTGCTTGTTATCAGATAACCAACTTCTCTTCTTGCATTCTTTTGACAGCTCATATGATCTAATCTCATTTTATAGTAGTTAAATGAATATATGTATACTCTCTGGTATTTGCCAATGGCTTTTTCTTGGTAAAAAAAGCATATGATTGAAGGTCATGTCTACTTACTAATACTGTGCATGGGAAAGGACCTTTTTTTTTTTAATTGAAATATAGTTGACAATGTTACATCATTAGTTTCAGGTGTACAAGATAGTGATTTGACAACTCTGTATATTATGCTAGGCTCACCACAAGTGTAGCTACTGTCTTTCACCATAGAAGCTATTACAATACCATTGACTATATTTGAACTGCATATTTTAAAAATCTCAAAACAAGGGTGCCTGGGTGATGCAGTCAGTTGATCGTCTGACTCTTGGTTTTGGCTCAGGGAGCAATCTCAGGGTCTTCAGATTGAGCCCTACATTGGTCTCCGTGCTCAGTGCAAGTCTGCTTGAGATTCTCTCTCCCTCTCCCTACACCCCTCTCCCCCTGCTCATGTGCCCCCCTCAAATAAATAAGTAAATCTTTAAAAATCTTAAAACAGCACTACTAAAACAAGAGAGAAGTTCTTTCTTTTCCCACATAAAAGACTACTGGACACCAGTGGTCTACATCCCATTGCAAGGGAGGCTGGCACAGCCACGTGGATTGTGCCTCTGCCTGGAATGCCCTTCACTCTCACCTTCCTCCCACCATCCTGGGTAACCACTATTCACCTTTCAAACCTTGGATCTAAAGTCATTTTCTCAGGCATGCTATGGCAAATACTGCTGCTTACCTCCCAAATATCTATTTCTTTCTTCTTTTTTATTAAAAGACTCCTAATTCTTAAGTAGGGACATTTCACATGGCTATACCATCCCCTCTTATAGCTAGATATGGCTGTATGACTAGGTTTTCACCCACTAATCTAAGGGAACAGGTTGTGTGAAACTTCTAGGAAGCTCTTTAAAAGAGATGGAAATAACCGTTGCCCACTTTACTCCTTCCTGCTAATTGGAATGCAGAACTGACTGCTGGAGCTCAAGCAACCATCTTTGATGATGAGGTAGAAACACATACTTAAATTGGCAAAAACCAAAAAAGGAGGGGAGGCTTCTGGCTACTTGGACTTTCCATAAATAGCCTTGGACCACACATATTCAGTAGTCTTTTATATGAGAGAGCAGTAAACTTCTTTCTTGTTTCTGTCATTTTTATTTTGTGATTTTATATGCAACTGAACTTTATCCTAATTAATATAACAGCCTTTGCTGACCCATTAGGTAAGGTCAAATTTCTCTGTTTTGTAGGTTTATAGCACCATGTTTTTTCTTTCATACTAGTTATCTCAGTATATAATTATACATTTATTTTTTTAATTTTTGTTTAAAGATTTCTTTATTTTGAGTGACAGAGAGTTGGGGGGGAGCAAAGGGAGAGAGAATCTCAAGCAGACTTGCAAGGCTAACAGACTCCCCACTGAGTATGGAGCCCAACACAGGGCTTGATCTCATGACCCTGAACCCAAACCAAGAGTCAGATGCTTAACCAACTGAACCACTTAGGTGCCCTGAGTATATAATTTTACATTTATGTATATTGGCCTTCTTTCTTTTTCAATGGAGACTCTGGACAGCAAGGCCTATGTATATTTTGCTCACTTTTATTCACTGAAGCCTATCATAGCGCTGACCACAAAGTCAAGATTTCATAAATATCTGCTCAATAAGGAATGATCACAAGGTCAATATATATGAGCTGTGATTGATAAGCTTAAGTGGGACTTTAAATTTCTCATGAAATCCTGTGAATAATGATTATGTTTCAGACCTGTGTTTGTACTGGTTGTATGTCCAGCAGTAGTAAAGGATTTGTAACCATCTACTTTGTCGTAAGACTTAATTGGTGAAAGGAGTGATGTGAGAAATACTGTTTTGGTTCATGAAATTCACTGTCCCCATCACGCTGTGATGAAATTCACAGTTTCCAGTTATCTTAATTACATTTGTCTTTACTTTTAAGCACTATTTCTATTGTGGAGATGGGGATTTTAAAAAGTAATTATTGAGTATATGCTCATAAATTACATAAATTGTGTATGTCACAAGATAAAAGAAATGTAACAATTTTAAAATCAGTGCTCTCATAAATAGTGTATTTTTATATAAATAAATAAATAACTATAATTATATATATGTATGTATGTATGACTTGGCTTCATGATAGAATATTCTGCCAGTTTTCAGAACCAAAAGAAACATCAGTTAGTTAGCATTCAAATTACTTTTAATACAATCTCATGAAAATAGGAAAAAATATCAAAATCTTTTTGTTTGCTTATCATCCAGCCTCAGGTAACACAAAGCCTTACCACAGCAAACAATTAAGCTTGGTAAATGTGAGATACAGTGTAAAACATAAAAGGATGAATTAAATTAAGACTTTGTTTCTATAAATGGACATGTGACTCATTTGAATGCAAGCCCTCTCAGAAGAGTGGAGGTTTTTTTGAAGAAAAACAAAAAGTCTATAAGGACACCATGGTAACTGCAGGTAGAAATGCACTTACACATACTTTGTTCATGGGAACTGGAAAGCCAAAGGGTATTCTAGGGATCATATCACTAAAAAGGTAATTGATGGGTTGTGCACTGTGTTATCATGGCATTCATTTAGTCCTAATGCAAGGATGCAGACTTTTGTGCCTGGGAAGCTGAACACAATGGCATAGAAATAAGAATCACCTGCTCTAATTCTGACCATTTTTTTATTTAATAGTATTCCTGTAAGCCTTTTTTTTTTTTAATACAAGGAATTTCAAAATTCTGATAGGGCTAGTGAAACATCAAGAAGAAAGTCAATAAATGGTTCATTTAGTGTTAGTCTTAGATATATAAAGCTCCTTAAAAACTGATCCATCGCTATTACACAGAATATTATGTTATCCAGAATTCTCCATTAATCCCCTGATTAAAACAAAAATATATTAGAAAGCAATTCATCAACAGTTGGTAAGGCGTGGCATGGAACCTTATGGCTGAACAGAAGTAGATGATAAAAGAGAAAATGTGGGTTATTGTTCCTGGTGTCTACAGAAAATGGATATGCAGCCCATGATAACTATTTCTGTATTGTGATATTAGAAAAATGTAACATTAAATGTGCAATTGAGTACCATCTGTCTACTTGCAGGCCAAAATCATGATCACAGATCCAACATATTAAGTGAAGCTCTAATGAGAGAGTGGAAGTCAGAGGTACAGTTCCTACTGAGAATGTTTACAGCTTAGAACAGTGTACAGATGGAATTTTTTTCTTTTGTTACTATATTAGAGTACTTTTAAGGTAGAAATATTGACCATTTTGAGATATTGGGGTCAACCAAAGCTTCTTTAACACCCACAGATATTTCAAAGATAATATAATATAGTTAAGGATGGTATTTAATTGCTATTCTACAGGAGCATTTTAATTAACAGTTTTGAAGCTCCTAGCATCAGTGATTGAAACCATGCTGCTCTTTTTCTGTCTTCCTTAAGAGGGTTATACATTCTTAGCAGTGAAGAAAGAGTTGTGATTATGGTTGTCAGACCAAACACAAGATTAGAATCACCAGGTGAAAGCTCTGAAATCAGAGGCAGAGAGAGGAATGTGGGGATTCAAGTTTATCAGAAAGACCTAGAAGTAGAGACCACCTGGGGAACCTAAGTGTTGACTCTGCCATTTCTCCTTTAAGGGTCCAGTTTTGCTAATGTCTAATCAGAATGGTTGTCTGTAGACATCTTTTAAATGGACATGCGTAAATTGTTAGCATTCCAGAATGGTGATATAAACTCTAAGGATAACACACTTATGTGTTGTCAGTAGCAAGGAACTGGCTATTTTCTCACTAGTACAGAGAATGTGAGGACAGTTGTGCACCTACCCTGTAGGGTAACAGTGGATAAGAAAAAGAAAGGCCAAGATATGCTGCTGCTTTGTGTGGTAGCCCCTCTTTTCTTAAGGTCTGTGACCCTCACCATGTAAATTGGGAACTTATAGCACATATCTCCGTGCTGTTCCTTCCTACCAATCTGCAACACAATCTAAAAATCTGAATATAGCATGACATTTAATTAAACTTATTATTAACTTAAATAATTAATTAATCAAACTCATTGCCTTCTTATGATACCAACTAAGTAATAGGAGTTCCTATTATAGGTTGTATAGGTACTTTTACACTTAGGTGATGAATTTTCTTTATGTATTTTCTTTATATATGATGTTAATAATTCACATTTATTATTTAAAAATAGACATTTCTAGAAAAACAGCCTTATTGTGCATTGTCCTTTTTTTACTGTTATAATTGTAAGAAAACTCTTTTTTTATTAAACTCTGAAATTAGAGTAAAACTGACTTCTTTTGGTATACAGTTCTATGAATTGTAACACATATATGGAGAGTCATGTAACCACAATTCAAATACACAATAGTTCCATCACCCCCAAAATTCCCTCCTGCTATCACCACTTTATACTCCCCTCTGCCCCTAACTAGCCTCTGGCAATTTGATCTGTTCTCCATCACTCTAGTTTACTATTATCTTTTCATGCGTCATATAAATGGAATCATACATAATATAACCTCTGGAGACTACCTGCTTTCATTCAACCTAATGCCTTTTGAGAGTCATCCAAGTTGTTGTATGTATTAGTAACATGGATGCTTTTAAAATCTCCTTTTACACAGTTCAAATAAATGTATTTTTTCCTATGTAAATATACCATGGACCAAATGACAATTTTGATATTTCTTACTAGAAACAGCAAATCCTAAACTCCAAGGCCAAAAAAAAATTAATTTGATCTCTATTATAGTAACAATGTGGAAAAAAGATAAGACTTTACTTTAAAAAAACACATTTGCTAGAGGTTTTATCAGAAGAGCATTTTTAAATTACATTAAAAAATACTGTTTTAGACCTTTCAACTATTTTTATCTTCAAGAATTAAAGACATATATTTTGAATGTGTTTAAAGGGAAAAGTTGGATTTTAACAAATGTAGTGTATATTAATGATCATTTAATTATTGACTGGAGCCAGAGTGATCGGAGATACCTATTAATAGCTCTGTAACCTTGGGTAGTTGACTTAACCACTTCTCACCTATTAAAAAAATCAATAAAGGGACTAATGACAGCACCCTTTTCATTGGTTTCGTGTTATTAAATAAAATAGCATATATGAAGCTGTTTGCACAATTCTTTTTTTTTTTTTTAAAGATTTTATTTATTTATTTGAGAGAGAGAGAATGAGAGAGAGAGAACACATGAGAGGGGGTAGGGTCAGAGGACAAAGCAGACTCCCTGCCGAGCAGGGAGCCCGATGCGGGACTCGATCCAGGGACTTGATCCAGGGACTCCAGGATCATGACCTGAGCCGAAGGCAGTCGCTTAACCAACTGAGCCACCCAGGCGCCCCATGTTTGCACAATTCTTTTACTCATCAAGGGCTAGTGGAGGCTATCGGTGTTATTTAATTCCTCTTTAATTCCACAATAAAAATGTTCCAAACTTGTCTAATATTCTACTTTTATGTTTATCATTTGGTGTTAAATTAAAAATATATGACACAACGGTCCATGTAGAGTACGATCCTTTTGTTTAAATGCTTTTAAGTGAATGAACTTTAAAAATTCTGAAAGTATATTTTGAAAGATATCACAACCCGTTTCTTTTCCTGAACATTAGGATTTTATGTATTATAAAATATCAAAGGATTTTTGTCAGTGTTCTAAGATTTTAGGTGATTTTATTTTGTTTTTGCTTATTTGCACAACTTGTTCTAGAGTAAATGGATATTCCTTTTTTGCTGGGGAAGATAAAAGTTACATATAATGCTTATCTTAAAATATTTCATTCCTCAATTGTACAACAGAGCTAATAAATATGGCACAAAGTTTTTTTATTAAAGATAAAATATCTTTTATTAATATCTTTTATTTGTTAAAGTTAAAAAATGTAACAACACTATTATCCCCAGTGCATTTGTTTGGTCTAAATAAAATTGTTGTGAGCTTGTATCATGTGGCTCTATCCTGAAGAAATCTGAAAAACTGAAGTATACAAATCATCATACCATGTAGGTACATTTTCAGCAATGTCATTTAAAAAAGCATGGTTCAAGATGAATGCATCTTGATGACTAAGTAGTTAAAATATTGGTTTGTTTTTTAGCAATTGAATTTGAATATCATTTTGAAGAAAGTAGAAAAATACCTAATTTAGTTTACTTAAACAATGGTTTTCTATTTTGGCCACATAAATATATTTTATTATTTTAAATAAATAATTACGAGCTTATGTCCTTATTTAGCAAAGAATAGGGGCGCTGGGGTGGTTCAGTCGGTTGAGCATCTGACTCGTGGTTTCGGCTGAGGTCATGATCTCAGGGTCGTGAGATAGAGCCCTGTATTGGGCTCCACGCTCAGCAGGGAGTCTGCTTGAGATTCACACTCTACCCTCTCCTGCTGCCCCTCCCCACTATGTTCTTTCTCTCTCTCAAATAAAAAATAAATAAATCTAAAAAGAAACAAAAAAACCACAAAGGATAGTATTTTGAAAAAAAATAAACTGCTTTGTTTTAATTTCCCCATTAAGCCAAAATTTCATTTGTAGCTTCTGACCTCTGGCCCTGAGTAGTGATGTAGAGAATGGGGTAAAGCCTGACACTTTCTAGCAAGAGGGGAAACGAGAGGAAGGAGGGACAGATACTGAACAGGTTAAAGATCTAGAGGTATATAAGATAAAAGAGAGGCATATAAGGCAGAAGGAAGATTTGGCCGTAATGGATTCCTGTTCTTTACCCTGAGATGAGACTCACTCAACTATGGGTATAAGGGAACTTGGTTCCCCAGGCATGCCTATTTTCCCTGTAGGATGAAATGACCTGTGTGTTCTCAGATCAAATCTTCCTGAGAGGACATGCCTCTGGAGGCAGTTAATTTGAGTATTTGGGGGTTTGCAGTCGGACTAGCCCTGGGAAAAAAGCAGTTTGACCCAGCAGTGAAGGTGGGAGGTGGACCACCCATACAAGGAAGTTCAGTGGAGCATCCGACTGGCAATGGTGACCGGGCTCCAACAGAGGCTGCAGTAACATTAACCGCAGATAGTCTGTGATTATAAGGGAGAACCACCAGCAGACAGAGAAGGGATAGAGGAGGTAGAGGACAGCATCCTTTGTGGCTCCTAACTCTTGTCCATTTTTGTGAGTTTATGTAAGTACCATCACCCCGAGCTGTCATCTCAGATTGTAGCCACTCTGGGGAATCAGAGCTTTATCTAAAGGAACTGTTCAAATTATCAGACTGGATTAAGTTCATTTTTTATCTACTGCTTGGTGTATGTAGCAATCTTCTTGAGGAAGATTAGATGAATCACATATTAAACAAACATACCAGTCACTCTACCTTCAAACATAGTGCTAGTCACATTTTATGGCATGGTCACTGCAGTGTGGTTCTGACACGACTATCCAGAGTCAGTACAGACTTCACAGATTGAGGTATAGTCCTCCACAAGACCCCCCTACCATTTAGACACTGGTTGCAAGCTCCAGGCTTCCCAAGCCACCCACACTTCTAACCAACCGGCTATAAATTTGAGGGTCCCCACTACCCTGTCAGGTTTGGTAATTCACTAGAACAATTCAAAGTACTGAGGAAGATGCTATACTTACAATCAAAGTTTCATTATAAAGGACACAAATCAGGACCTGCCCAATATAGAGACACATAGGATGAGATCTGGGAGGGGCCCAAATGTAAAGCTTCCATGTTCTCAGAATGTAGTATCCTCCTGGCACATTGTTTTGTATCACCAATAGGGAAACTCATCAGTCTTTGGGTATTCAGGTATGGTTAATTGAATCATTGGCCAAATGACTGAATTCAGTCCCCAGTCCCCTCCCCTCATCCGATGGAGGTCAGGAAGTCATGTTGATACCACTTGGCTGAAAGCCTCAATCCTCTGATCACATGGTTGATCTTTCTTGCCCAGACCCTATCCTGAAACTATCTGAGGGACTACCTTGAGTCACTTCATTAGCATAAACTCAGGTGTAGTCTAAGGGACCCACCATGAGTAATCAAGACACTCATCACTGGGGACATTCCAAGGGTTTAGAAGCTCCCTCTTAGAAACCTGGACAAAGGGGTGCCTGGGTGGCTCAGTCGTTAGGCATCTACCTTCGGCTCAGGTCATGATCCCAGGTTCCTGGGATCGAGCCCCACATCGGGTTCCCTGCTCGGCGGGAAGCCTGCTTCTCCCTCTCCCACTCCCCCTGCTTGTGTTCCCTCTCTCGCTGTGTCTCTCTCTGTCAAATAAATAAATAAATAAAATGTTTTTTTAAAAAAGAAACCTGGACAAAACCCAGATATATTTTTTATTATACAACAGTTTACATATTTTAGAAATTGTGTTAGAATTTTTTTAGAATAGAATTTTGTTGTTAGAATATTTTAACAGAATTCAGTAGATTTCTGAGAAACTTTTATATCATCAAAACATTTCTTATACTACATATATATATATAGTTGAATACTGGTATACATATATGCATACTATATATGTATATTTATATATCAGTGTCTATACAGATATGTCTCAGATATGAAAAAGAGTATGTATTAAGTGGAGTGACATCACTTACATATGTATCTTATATAAATTCAACTATTCGTGTACTGCAACATCATAAAAGGGGAAGACAAATAATCATTTGAAAATTACAGAGGACTACATGCAATGAGCATATTCTCTCCAAGTGAATGTGAGATGAGAAACCTGAACAATTCTGAAGTTGCTCCTGTGTCCCACGGTGTGAGCACCTCATGATGCTGAATTAATCTCATTTTTTAAAGATACTTCTCATACATTAAAGAGTACACATTGTACTTTTCAAAAAACAAAGCCCTTATGGCAGGGCAGGTCATCCATCTGGTGCTTTCCCCCTGTAGGAGTGATACGCTCTAACCCGGGAGGAAAACTTCCTGGAGTGGACTTAGGGGGACATAGTATGTTTGTCTCCAGTGTGATGTCTCCCGGAGGAATTGTGTAGAATGGTGTGGAGTGCATTGTTTTTTTTCCTTATGAGCTGACTTTTAAAACCAAATCCTCCCCACAGAGAAGATGTGATTTCCCTGTAAATATGTATATGTGACAGGTTTGAGAATATCAGTTTCAGGTCTGCCTTTGGCAACCAATTTTTTCAAAAGGAGATGAATAATTGTAGATTTGTGCTAGAATGAAGTGATCAGATGACAGATAAAGGAGATAATTGTTGCATTATTTATGACATTTTTGGAGACACAGCTTGTAATTTTTTATTAGATATGGAAGATATTTCTAGGAATCTGATTTTCTTATTCTTGTTTCTTAGGGCAAATAGCCTCAACTATATTAAGTACCATCTATCTGAGGATTCCTGGGAGTTTAAAACTGTGTTCTGGAGTTGATCTATCATTTTATAACTGGAGTAAATGAGGGAGTGGGAAAAACATGTAATACTCATATATTCATTAAAATGTTTTTCTTTGAACTATTATAAATATTTTCAGAAAGGGGCTGTGCATGTCACCATATAGTCTTACTTTTGTGCTCAGTTTGCCTGTTTGGTGAAAGATCATTTGGATTGGAGCATCATGGGTTCTGATGCTCTTATGCCCTATGCATATGTGTGATTTGTAAGAAGTGTCTTCCAGAGTCAGTTCCTTCTTAAACAATGACTTTGGACCAAGTAGTCTCTGAGTGCCTTTCAGCTTTAAAAGTGTATAGTTCTGTAAGTTTTCTCAGTTCAATTACACCACCTTTGAAGTGCCATTTGATTAATAATTATTTTCATAAGTACTTAATGAGAATGAATGTTTTCAATCTATAATGATAATCAGAACTAATATCATTTAGAATAGTTGTTTTTCATGCTTAAGTCTATTTTACAAAATGAGTAATGTTTTATGTCATTCACACAGAATTCTTTAGAAGCTATTTCTGTTTGTTTATTTCCATTAAAATGAAGAGATTTATATAATTTTTGTTTGATTTTATATACTTGAATAGGAACAGTGATTTGTATTAAAGGTTTTTAAAATGAGACCTCATCCATGATACCATTCAGCAATGTAAATATTCTACTATAGCCTTTATCACATTTTATAACAATTAAATGTGAACTTTTTTCTCTCAAAAAGTTCAGAGACCATATCTTACTTACCAAAGTTTATACTTCAGCACCTGCAATGAAACCTGCCAAATGATACTGATTTAATATCTGTTAAGTGAACAAATTAATGAATGGTGACTGAACGGTATGTCATTATAGAAGCCAAGAGGGAAGACAGTTTGAAAGAAAGGAGTTATAAATTGTGTCAAATATTAGACAGGTTATTAGGAGTGGACTAAAAGGACCATTGGATTCAATCCATTAAAAGTAAAGATAGATTGCACTGAACAAATTAAAACCAAATAGAAGCAGTGAATTTAGACTACTTAAGAAGCATAATCATGTAAAGGAGAAATCTAAGGCAGAAGAATAAAGGTTGTACATATATGAAAGGCACTGTTTTTAAATCTTTAAATATGTTACTAGTATATAATGTTTGAAGGCCATGCTGAAGGATCCAATGGAGATGCCAGAGGAGAAGGGTACCCAGGGTAAGTAGTGGAGTGACATATCAGAGGAGGGAGAAGATAAAAGTAATGCATAAAAAAATTGATATTTTTGGAAAGGAATAGATGGTTGAGTTCTTTGGAAAAGATAATTTAAAAAGAAAATGAGGGGCGCCTGAGTGGCTCAGTCAGTTGAGCGTCTGACTCTTGGTTTCGTCTCAGATCATGAGCTCATGGGTCGTGGGATGGAGCCCCATGTCCAGGCTCCATGCTCAGCGGGGAGACTGCTTGAAGATTCTCTCCCTCTACCCCTTCCCCAACTCATGTGTTCTCTCTCTCAAATAAATAAATAAATCTTTTAAAAATTATTTTAAAAAATAAAAAGAAAATGAATGCATGTAAAAGAGGGCAAAATGAAGAAATTTATTCCAAATTAAAAAGACTAAAAATGGAGGCTCTGACTTCTCTGTGAAGACAGTGTTCATTGTCCATTCTCATACATAATGACTTGCAAAAATAATCTCTTCTTGTGTAATAACCCGAAGGAATCTCGATACTACCATATTAGAATTCTCTAGGGCAAGTGGGTATTGCATAGTCACTCTCTTAAAAAATGGCTATACACTGTTGAAATATTCCTCAGTGAACCTTATTCGGCTATTACCTTTAGTTCTAACTACACAAAAGTTTTCAATGTTTTTTTTTTTTTTTCCTAATAGTATATCACCTTTAATTACCTGTATAATAAAAACAAGTTATTGTTTTTATTGTAATAAAATAATGCACTGGCATTCTCTGAATTATTTTTATTTTATATGCTGGCTTAATCATTTTTTACTTATTATAATTTTATGATCAGAGAACATCTATGCAATTAACCCTTGGTTTATATTAGCATACTTTATTCTTCTTAGTAACTTACCACTTTTAGATTCATTCAATTTTTGTGTTCTACTGGGTTTTCAAAATTTTCACTTCATGTCCCCCAAGTTATATTTGTTTTTCTGCAGTGCTTGGCACCAGACAATTGCTACAGCTACGTCTGAAAAACATGCAGGCCCATCCTCTTCTTAAAGAGATAAGAAAACTTTAGAATTAAAGAAGTTGTGTCAATATTAACTTATTAAATGATTTTTATCTTTGATGCTATCTCTGTTTTCTGTCACTAGTAAAAAATGTGAACACGGAGTATTTGTTACAGTTAAAAGAAAGCCTAGCCAGAAGTCACTGGAAACAAAAGGCTGTCACTGGATGCTGGATATTACTGTTCGCACTTTGGTGGAATGAATGGGCTCTGTCCATATTTGCTGTTTATCACAAGTCTTAGATTATAAACCTCAAGTAGAAGCACCCAAATGGCTGAATGTATGGGTGCTGCAGTCGTTAAAGATCAGGGTAAACATCTGACTTTTTTTGCAGTGAAATTCAGATGTTTCTTTCTCTGAGATCCACCCATCCATCCCTCTAACACTCTCTCCCCTAACTCAGTTACTTTAGGTCAAGTAGTGACCACCTTATCTGAACTTGCCAATGAGATCCTTCTAGGGAATTTTAGGAGAAACAGAAGAGGAAGCTTTATACTTGTACACATAAAGTTTGGGAGCGGTATGAAGTCCCCCCTTTTTTTTAAACTAAGGGACCTAAGGGAGAAAAAGTAGAACTTCAGAGTGGTAACAGAGAAAAGAACCAAGACGAGTAAGAAAGGGGTACAGATAAGAAGAGTGAGTCTGTGGCCATTCAAGTATTCTTTCTTTTCTTAATTCCTGAGACCTGGTTCTTTTCCCATCCTTGAATTTTGTGAGACACTCATTATTCTTATAATAATTTATCCTTCTTAGTCAAGTAAATTCAAGTTGTTTGTTAACTCTGGTTGCTGTAAATATGTTCCTTATTTGTAGGTCAATTAAAATGAAATAAAATATGGTGGGATTTGATGTAGGTGAGATAGTGAAATATTTATATAGGTTTGACATTTATAAACTTTTAAAATTATGAAATAAATTCTACCATAAATAATGCCATACTGGTTAGTATACTACACATCCTATTAAAAAGGAGAGAAAACAGAAATTTTACACTTGAAAAACCGTGTTATGTTTTTCTTTGAAGAATTAGTTTTTTGATGTTTAACTTACAAACAATAGGTTATTTCTACTTTAACAAATTACTTGCTTATCTGAGTACATTTCTTCTGAAAATACTTTCAACTTAATGTGTCTACATTCAAAGCACAAAGGATCTAAAATTCTCCAGGGTTAACGCAAACTGGTGCAGCCACTCTGGAAAACAGTATGGTGGTTCCTCAAAAAGTTAAAAATAGAACTACCCTATAATTCGGGAATTGCACTACTAGGTATTTACCCAAAGAATACAAAAATATTGATTTGGGGGGCCCCTGGGTGGCTCAGGCCATGGAGCACCGACTCCTGATTTTGGTTTAGGTCATGATTTCAGGGTCCTGGGATCCAGCACCTTGTCAAACTCCACACTCAGTGGGGAGTGTGCTTCAGGATTCTATCTCTCCCTCTCCTTCTGCCCCTCCCTCTGCTTGCTCACTCTCTTGAAAATAAATAAATAAATCTTTAAAAAAATACTTACTCAAAGGGACACATGCACTCCAATGTTCATAGCAGCATTATCAACAGTAGCCAGGTTAGAGAAAGAGCACAAATGTCCATTGACTCATGAGAGGATAAAGCAAATGTGGTGTACACACACACACACACACATACACATGCTAGAATAATATTCAGCCATAAAAAATGAAATCTTGCCATTTGCAATGACATGAATGGACCTAGAGAGTATTAAGCTAAGCGAAGTAGGTCAGTCAGAGAAAGAAAATTACCATATGATTTCACTCATATGTGGAACTTAAGAAATGTAACAGATGAACATGGTGGGGGAGAAAGAGGCAAACCAGGAAACAGACTCTTAACTGTGAAGAACAAACTGAGGGCTGCTCGAGGGGAGGTGGGCCGGGGCGGAGGGCTAAATGGATGATTTGGATTAAGGAGGGCACATGTGATGAGCGCTAGGTATTGTATGGAAGTGATGAATCACTAAATCCTATACCTGTAACTAATATTAACATTAATATGTTAACTAACTGGAATTTAAATAAAAACTTGGAAGAAAACAGAATTATCCCAGGGTTCAAGTAGTGTTTTCCTGTGCAGCATACTATAATTATTGATTAAACTCACACTAGAACGCTTTCTGGATTTTTAGGAGCCTTCTTCCTTAAAAGCTTTTCTAAGTATCTGTCTTAACTTTTAAGTATTAAGAATGATACTGATAGCAGAGGCTTTAAATTGGATAATTGTTGCTATTAAAATGTGTGCATGTTTTCTATGTCTTCTTAATTCTAGATGTGTAACAGCTAGTTTCTACAAAAGATGCCAATATTTCCAGAACCTTAATTCTGAATTATACCTACAGTTTCTGAATTATTATCATAACAGTTATTATTAGCAAAGTTATTGCTTTTTAATTTGTATATGTGATCAGAAGAATAGATATCTTTTAAGTTGGTTGGCCCTATTTATTCGTTTTTAATTGTTGAAAAGTCCCCACATGGAACTTTATTTCTATCAGACTGGTGATTTTACACTTCCCAACACAGTGAGGACCTATTCCAAACCCTGTGGGTTACTTCTCTTTACCCCCAAACTCCTGGTTCCCTCTCACATCACCCCACTGATCTGAATTCTACATCTTCTTCCTCTACCTTTTCATGAATCATCCCTGAATATCATCCCCCATACATGCTCTCCTTTCCTTGAACTCCATATGTAATTTTCTAGTATCTACCTCAAAAGGGTTAAGGCAAACATGAAATTAGATGGCATCTGTACAATGATTGACGTATTTTAGGTGCTCACTAGGTACAGACTTTCTCTTTGGTGACATATATGAATATCTAAAGGCAGAAATTTTGACTTGACATTAATCAAACAATGAATGGATTGGGTTATGTTTCATAATGTTTCATAATAAAACTTTCTTTGAAAAAAAAGTGGAGAAGCTTTGGAAAGTGGTATGTGTTTTTTTTTTAAGATTTATTTATTTATTTTGAGAGCGAGAGAGTGTGCACGACCAGGGGGAGGAGCAGAGGGAGAGGGACAGGCCGACTCCACACTGAGCACAGAGTCCGGCATAGGGCTGGATCCCACGAGCCTGAAATCATGACCTGAGCCAAAATCAAGAATTGAGCTGAGTCACCCAGGCGCCCCAGAAAGTGATGGTTTTTACAAAGAAAACAGAACTTGGTAGCTTGCATCTGTTACTAATTCCATCAGAACTCTATTGTAACGGACACAAAGAGATTCCTTAGACTATCTCAGTCAGTGCTCCAGAGAACATAAAAATTTTTCATCAAGAGATTAACCTTTCATCTACATAGATTTAGGAACCCCTGAAGTACCTTCAGGAATGTCTCTACACACCCATGGTTTTCTCCTGAACCACACTTTATTAAGTCATACCTCTGCTTGCGGCATCCTCATACCATAAGTAAACCTCCTATCAAAGTCTTACTAAAGGGGGCGCCTGGGTGGCTCAGTTGTTAAGCGTCTGCCTTCGGCTCAGGTCATGATCCCAGGGTCCTGGGATCGAGCCCCGCATCGGGCTGCCCGGTCTGCAGGAAGCCTGCTTCTCCCTCTCCCACTCCCTCTGCTTGTGTTCCCTCTCTCGCTGTGTCTCTCTCTGTCAAATAAATAAATAAGATCTTTAAAAAAAAAATGAAAAAACAAAGTCTTACTAAAGTATGAGTTTAGTAAAATTGTCAGTTGTCCGAAGATGTCATTTTCATATATAATTAACCTGTTTTCTGTGGCAATTTCTTTGATACAGGATATTTGTCAATTTGGCAACTCTTAGAATGCTCAATAGGAGTCCTCATAATCTACTCAACACCAAATATTAACAGTAGTGATCATTGGGTTACAGCATTTAGAATGATTTTTTTCCTTAGGAGCTGTCTTTTCCATCTTTCATGCTCTCATGTCTGGAGGCAACTTCATCTTCCTGAAACTGATCTTTTAGAAGCTGCCAGTACTGTCTGTCTGCAAAACAAAACATTCCCTTTCACACTTCTCAGCTTCAAAACCCACAATGGCTCCTAATTTTGCTAAAAGAAGACTGCCGTTCTTCCTAACAGAGTTTTAAAAACCCTAAAGGCTGGCCCCTGGGGATGTTTTTGGCATCATTCCTTGCTGTTGTCTACCTCATACTTTCTGCTTAGTTAGTTGCCCTCCACATTAAAACCTGTTTCTTATTGTGTGTTTTTGCTGAATTCATCCACCTTCACCAGGTTTAACCTTTAAAACTCCTTCAGATTTCACCTCTTTATTTATGAATCCAACAAGTGTTTTTATTGAGTAGCTACTGATTTTATGGTGAGAAAAAGCAGAAACAGTGCAGCTGTCTTAGAGCCTCCTGTCTACAGGAGAAGCGGGGGGTGCCTGGGTGGGCTCAGTCGTTGAGCATCTGCCTTTGGCTCAGGTCATGATCCCAGGGTCCTGGAATCGAGCCCCGCATCAGGCTCCCTGCCTAGTGGGAAGCCTGCTTCTCCCTCTCCCACTCCCCCTTCTTGTGTTCCTTTTCTCGCTATCTTTCTCTGTCAAATAAATAAATAAAATCTTCCAAAAAAAACAAAGGAGAAGCAAATATTTATCAGATATTCAAAGAAATATAAATACAAAAATTAGTTAAGACCCATGAGTGAAGGGATGAGGTTCAGGGAAAACTTTTCCTGAGGAAGTCCAGAATTTCTTCAGTCCAGAGCTTGGCCTTAGTTGGTTCAAAGGAAGAACAGGGAGTGGGATGGTGGCTGAGTAAGCCCCTGGACAAGAGCTTTTCTACCATAGCCAGAGTCAAGTAAGGGTTTTTCTTGGTACTCCCATATTACTGTATGCACATCTCAATCTTGGCACTGATCTCATTAATTTGTTATTTCTAGTTGCTTCACCAAAGAGATTATAGAATTTTTGGAGCATGAACTGTGTCTAATTTATTCTTGCTTATTCGATCATAGTTGCCTGTCACATAAAAGGCACCTAAAACTATTTTATGAATTATTAGCTTATATCCTGATTGAAATGTTATGCCTCAAACTAGTGAGATTAAATTGTCCAATATCATAAGGGAAAAGTGGGACACAGGAGTCAACATATTATGTTCATGCATTTTACTTTGTTATCTCATATAATATACAATCTCTGTCTGTCTTTTCTCCCGTGTAAGCCAGAATTGAAATAGATGCTCTCATTCTAAATGAATCATAGGAATAATTTTGGCATGTTATTACACTTTTAAATTATTAGTGAATTAAGTAAAGTACTGCACTAAAATAGCTAACGTATATACAGAAATAAGTGATTAACTTCTCATTTAGAATAAAAGTTCCTTTATTATAATTTGTGCAGAATGTCTTTTGCATAAAAAGTGGTTAGCTGATGTCTATTCTTCCCTAAACAGAAGTATCAGTAGATTAAATTTATCAGCAGTTTTCAGATAGATGCATTCTGTTAAATTTTCTGAATTTAAGCTTCTACGTTCACCAAGAAATCATGCCCATAATGTTCAAATGTGAGGCACTAGAGCTGAAGCTTGGACTTGGGTCCTGTGACCTCTTTTCCTGTCCTATGCTTTCTCTTGCCTACGAGTATAAGGTTACATGATGCTGAAGAATAGTACAGGCAAATTGTTGGCACATTTGAGCTAAGTTAAGATATTTAGAGCTATATATTTAAGATCTGAAAAAGCCTTCTGTGAGGGAGAGAGCCCACTTTCTGCCTGACAAAGAGTAGGCTTTTAATAGATATTTATGGACATTTATTAAATAAGTCAATCAGTTTTTATTTTACAAAGAAGGAAGACATCCTGATAAATCTCCTAGTTCTTTTCAAAACATATATGATCCTCCGCTAATATTTTTTAGGAATAGTCAAATGGTGAGAACATTTCAATACTTATAACTAATATGTAATTACCTATTGCTTTTCACATATAATTCTGTGTCCAATGATAAAGGATTTTCTTTTTCTCTCTTTTTCTGTCTGTCTCTCCCTACCTCCTCTCTCTCTCTGTCTCTGCCTCTATCTCTGCCTCTGTCTCTCTCTCTGCCTCTGTCTCTCTCACACACATACATACATACTACATAGAGGTTTGTCTTTTAAAAAAGAGATGCCAGTATTTTACATTGATTTAAACTTCTTATCCATACTATCTCTGGTATCTCTGCTATTTCAACAGTATTTCACCTTTTTTGCATCCCAGTCTCTGGTACCCGTATTCCCCAAGGCCCGGGCACAGGCCAATAAATGTCAGTTAAAAAGACAAGAACAAGAAAGAAGATGCACAGCTCTTCTGCCTCGGTTAGTGTGAAGCATGATAGCATGTGCTATATTTTCAGTGGAGGAGGCCACATAGGTCCACTCATAAATTAACATTTGAACTTTTTATTCAGGCCAAATGAGTCTACTGAAGTAGGATGATAATTAATTTGAGCAGATGTGTGTCAACATTGGTCTGGGGGAAAAATGAGCCAGAAGACTGCAAAAGAACTTAGCATCATAGAATAAACACTGGATAGGAGAAAGAAATGAAATGTAAAAATCATTTAAGAAATATCATTACTTTGCAATTTTAGAGGTTTACAACATCCCACCCAAGTGTGAAGATGTTTTTCTTTTGATGTTTGTGTGAACTTTTAGATACAGTAGCACTTGAACCCATTCTTAAGTCTAGAATTACTGTGACCTAAGAGAAAAAGTCTACAATGGTATCTTGAGTATAATTTTTAGTATATGTATAAAGTTCCCTTAGGTTGAAGTCATGATTTTCATTGTACAACAGGAAAATACTAATTTAACTTTGGGATAAAAAAAGTATTTTACGGGGCACCTGGGTGGCTCAGTCGTTAGGTGTCTGCCTTCGGCTCGGATCATGGGATCTGAGGTCCTGGGATTGAGCCCCGCATTGGGCTCCCTGCTCGGCGGGAGGCTTGCTTCTTCCTCTCCCACTCCCCCTGCTTGTGTTCCCTCTCTCACTGTGTCTCTCTCTGTCAAATAAATAAATAAAATCTTTAGAAAAATTAAAATAAAATAAAAAAATATTTTCCTTCCAAATGAATAAAACTTTGGACAGTTTTATAACACACAACAACTCCATGGAAATCCAATCTTACATCATCTTTTCTTGCCCTCTAATTTCCTCACTATTTAAAATGTGTACACACACACACTGCTGCCACCACACCCACATTCCTTTTTTAAACATTGGAACAAGGCTGTTTTAACACTTATTTTTGAAATGTAATTGGTTGTTTACCTGAGTTTTGTACCAGTTAGAACATCCCGAAGCAATCTTGACTCTTTTAAAGAAATGAAGGATGGCATTTTCTCTGTTTTAAAATAGTTTCAGCTATTGCATGAAGTACAACATTTAAAAAAGATTCAACTTTTTTTTTTTTTTAATTTTCAGCCATCAACTCTGGAGTGGATTTAAGAAAAGAGTTTAAGCTATCCAAATAGCCCTCTGTTGTAATTCAAAAACTTATAAAAACAAGTTTCATGCTTTTTGTAGTGCAGAAAGGACTCTTCCCACACTTGCCATTACAGGACTTTAAATAAGTTAGCACAGGGCTGGCCACAACTTCAAGTATTTGACAAGTCTCCAGAAATGTCTCAAGGGTCCCCCTAACAAACCCTTTGAGTGATGGTGATCTTCATTAGTGGTCCTGACTTCTTTAACTGTCCTGGCCTCATTGATGTACATGACTCTGTAGCTCTGTGATCTCACTAAGGTGGGTTTGTCTCCACTACCATCCATATACCAGCACCATGCTGTTTCAGGCAGATGTGTGAGAATGCTCTCTCTCTCTGGGTGGTGCAGTTAGCAGCGATTTATTTGTGTTTTGCTTATCTGGATTTCCTAACTATTCTCAGTGAACTCATGTGAAATTATAATTTATATGAAAATATATTTGCATTAACGTAAGTAAATATAGTAGATCATAGTAACTACGCACCAATCCTCCATTTCTTCTAAATATTGGTGTAAGGTCCAAGCTCCACAAATTGAGAAGCATAGAGAACATTTGGAAAACCATGAATGTGATTCTTTCTGTATTTTAATTTAGTCACGAAAAGAATCAGGTATCATACAATAATATTTCTTACATACAAGGCGGAGTTAATCATAGGTATAATCTTTGAGAAATGAGCCACAATCTGGGGATCCCAAGAAGCTTTATTTGATAAACCTGGTAGACTCTCATCTGCTAAGGTGGTATGTGTGTAAATGGGATTATCTTCAGAATAACAAGATAATATCTCAGAAACTCTTTGAGCATTACTAATTATAAGCACATAATTATTTTTTAAGCACTACTATTTTTTAAGCATGTCGTTTTTTCAGGCAAGATCACCTTGGGAGGACCCGATAGTTGTGCCATCCCGTGGCTCTGATTTAACAATCTCTTTAGTTTACCAAAATATATACATTTCTTGTCAGCAAGAATATGTTAGCTACTACGGCTTTTTTCTCCATTCTATAATGTACATCCTTGATATATATATATTTTTAAAATTTATAACATTCTGTTATGACTACTTCAAAAATACACTGTGGATTTCGGGCGCCTGGGTGGCTCAGTTGGTTGGGCGACTGCCTTCGGCTCAGGTCATGATCCTGGAGTCCCGGGATCGAGTCCCGCATCGGGCTCCCTGCTCGGCGGGGAGTCTGCTTCTCCCTCTGACCCTCCCCCCTCTCATGCTCTCTCTATCTCATTCTCTCTCTCAAATAAATAAATAAAATCTTTAAAAAAAAATACACTGTGAATTTTATATTAAAATATTGCTTATCTGCATAATCTGTCAAATAGCATCAATTCAGTGTGCAATATAATTTTTACAATGCCATTTTCAAATCTAGATAGATATGATGTGTCAGATAAATAAATATATTTCCTTACCCCTTAAATAGTCTTTAAAATAGAGACCATTTATTTTATCTTTCAAAATAAATCAAAGTGTTGTGGTATTATACTTCTATATATTAATGACTTAACAAAATTGAATTATAAACATATTAATACAATAATTTTTTCAATTAAGGGAGAGCTGTGTTAATGGCTGCTATGAAATTTGACCCAGGTACAATTCTATATTCCTATCTCTCAGATTTTAAAGAATGAGAACAGAAAATTTCTGTGTCACCTTTTGGCTAATAAGTTAGAAAAAGCAGGGTATATATTATATACTTGGTTTCTATTAGCTATGTAGAATTCTTAAAAACATACATGAAACACTTTAACATTTTTTAAGTTTTTATTTAAATTCCAGTTAGTTAACATACAGTGTAACATTAGTGTGAGGTGTACAATATAGTGACTCAGCACTTCCATACAACACCCAGTGCTCATCACAACAAGTGCCCTCCTTAATCCCCATCACCTATTTAATCCATCCCCCCACCTCCCTCTGGTAACCATCAGTTTGTTCAACATAGTTAAGAGTCTGTTTCTTGGTTTGCCTCTCTCAACATATTTTTTAATACTGTCACTAAAATGTTTCATCTCTAATGAAGTAAAAGAAAATATCATATTGCACACCCAACCATATTATGTGGACCAAATAAATGAAAGTAGAAGTAAATTATGATGTAATTTTAAAATTACGACCTAGGGCCACTGATTCCCAAGCATATGACTTGTAACTGGAAACTCACCATCCTTCAAGGAACTTGTTGATGCCTTTTCCTATTCACTTGGCTCTTGAGAAACATAGTACATTAGTCAGATCTCAATGTGTGCGACTTAGAGCATTAAAAATTTGTTCATACAAATTAGGCCATAGCCTTCCTACAGACACCTTTCCTGGGTCTCAGATGATATTAGAGAAATAATTTATGGTCAGAGAGTTTGTAAGTACATTTTTGCATAAACATTAATTCTCTCAGACCGTTAATACTCTTAAGTAAATTACCCATTTAATGAGCTAAATGCTATTTAATTTGAGAAGGCTCAGTTACGGTCTGAAAGTATTTAAGTCTGAGTAATGACCTAGACTTTGTATTTTCAGGAATTAGCTTAAATAATAGAAAAAGGGAATTATTATAGCTATTCACCTAGGCAAAGACTAACTTTAATGATAGCTGATGGGAATTGCTAAAATAAGGCTGCTATCCAGAACAATTGATAACCTTTATTATAAGATTTTGAATAAGAAAACATTAACTCTAATCATATAACTTTATAAGGTTGATCAGTTTTAAAGATCCTTCTTCACTCTGGTAAGCAGAAAGGAAAATATGCAAGAATTCTAAGTAGAGTGGGTTTGACATTGTATGTCTGTAACAGAAAGGATTTTAAATATTCTTTTAAGATTTTGAGATTTGGGGATTTTGACAGTTTATCTGGTGCAGGAAATTATGCTGATTTGAGAATATCATGATGAATGAAAGTAGATCTAATCCCTCCACTCATGGAACTTTTAGTCTAGTTGGCAGACAAATATGAATCTAGTAATCACTCTAAGTAATGTACAGCTATAGATAAGGAATAACATACAGTATAAAAGCATTTTAGAATGACTTTTCAACTTGGGAAGGGGATAGAAAAGGCTTCCATAAATGAATATAATTATATTCCTCTTGATCACAAATCCAGTATCTCATAAATTCTCTAGCAGTCTCTGTAACCAAAATTTATTGGTAAATTGAATTGGTTTTATAGTGACTCATATCTGAATGTGAATAGGGATGGAAACTATACCAATCAGAGTAACCAAAATTGCAAGAATGATTGGTAGGATTTACATTGAATTGGTTAGATAATCTTAACTTCATTCTGTGAAAAAGGCTACCAGTTTGTGTATGGCTGTGTGTGTGTGTGTGTGTGTGTGTGTAGGTTTTGGAATCAGAGACCTGATAAACCACTTCTTATTTAACCCCTTTTCTTTTTTCTTATTAAAGATTGTATTTATTTATTTATTTGGGGGGGGTAGATAGTGGGAGAGAGAGCGTGAGCAAGGGGGAGGGGGAGAATCAGGCTCCCCACTGAGCAGGGAGCCTGATGCAGGACTCCATCCTAGGACCCCTGGGATCATGACCTGAGCCAAAGGCAGTTGCTTAACTGACTGATCCACCCAGGTGCCCCATTTTTCTTTTTTTCTTACAACATCAATATAAATATAAAAAAATTGTTTTCAGCATTCTAAGAAATTAAGAGCTGCTCTGCTGTATTCTTTCTAATAAATAAAAAAATACAAATAAGTCGAGAAGTGCCAGAAATACCATCCTGATGTAACTTATATTTTAGCTTCTCTTAGATCTATCATGAATTTCAGTAATAAGGACACCAACAGTGAGTAGTTCCTAGGTTTCGTGCGATCTGTGGAATTTCTCCCTTAAATTTGTTGCCACTGATAAGCTTTTGCTTGATGTCTTATCAGCCACAAAAGTTAGTGTAGATAAATTGAACCAAAACAACCTAGCAAAGCATTCATCAAAGGTAGCTCAAATGAATCCACTTCTGGTCCCACTTCATTGCTTACTTAATCTCACCTTCAGCAATAAGCTTTCACTCATAGGATCACCTATTAAGTCCAATCAACACATTTTACATTTAGTTTGTAAAAAAAAAAAAAGTTCAGAATTTTGCATCTTTTAATACACATGGAAAATTGTAAGAAATATTCCATAAGTGATCATCAAACCAAAGTCAATCAAGTTTAACAAGAAACCTAGTTTAAAATGTTAGAATCTCAATGAGCCCATTCTGTTATTCATGATAAGATGTGTTATTCATTTGATAGCCATAGACTCTTGTTTATTCATTGGGTTGATTTTTTTTTATTATTACTATGTTATGTTAATCACCATACATTACATCATTAGTTTTTGATGTAGTGTTCCATGATTCATTGTTTGTGTATAACACCCAGTGCTCCATGCAGAACGTGCCCTCCTTAATACCCACCACCAGGCCAACCCATCCTTCCACCCCCCTCCCCTCTAGAACCCTCAGTTTGTTCTTCAGAGTCCATAGTCTCTCATGGTTCCGTCTCCCCCTCCGATTTCCCCCCCTTCATTCTTCCCCTCCTGCTATCTTCTTTTTTTTTTTTTTAACATATAATGTATTATTTGTTTCAGAGGTACAGGTCTGTGATTCAACAGTCTTACACAATTCACAGCACTCACCATAGTACATACCCTCCCCAATGTCCATCACCCAGCCACCCCATCCCTCCCACTCCCCACCACTCCAGCAACCCTCAGTTTGTGTCCTGAGATTAAGAATTCCTCATATCAGTGAGGTCATATGATACATGTCTTTCTCTGATTGACTTATTTTGCTCAGCATAATACCCTCCAGTTCCATCCATGTTGTTGCAAATGGCAAGATTTCATTCCTTTTGATGGCTGCATAATATTCCATTGTACATATATACCACATCTTCTTTATCCATTCATCTGTTGATGGACATCTTGGCTCTTTCCATAGTTTGGCTATTGTGGACATTGCTGCTATAAACATCAGGGTGCACGTACCCCTTCAGATCCCTACATTTGTATCTTTGGGGTAAATACCAGTAGTGCAATTGCTGGATCATATGGTAGCTCTATTTTCAACTTTTTGAGGAACCTCCATACTGTTTTCCAGAGTGGCTGCACTACCTTGCATTTCATTGGGTTAATTTTGAGAAAATAACTACCACACATTTATTAATATATAATTATTGGACTATCATCATCTCAAAGTATTGGTCTAATAATAAGTTTTCATTATGATGAATTAGTAATGATAACCCAAAAGTGTGTAAATATAATGTACGTTATCTAGAGTATTTGGAAATAGTTGGCAAGTGACCTAGGAACAAACACCCAGTCTAGTGATTTTCACATATCATGGCTAGTCATGGACTAGAGTAGTGGTATCAGAGTCTCCTGAGGTGCTTTTGAACATAAAGATTTCTCGGTTCCAATAAGAATTTCCAACAACTTCTTACTCAGTTTACTTTGTGTTAAACTGCAGGAGTCCCTGTTGCTACAGAACTGTTTGAATTATTCTGATGAGCAGCAAGGTACTGAAGCCACTGATTTTTTGTCCTATTATGTTTAATAAGGGCCATATTTAAACACAGAAGTATAACTGTAGCATGTACATTTGTAATCTTTAAGCTTTTGGTTTTATTTAGATTTTATTTTTATTTATTTATTTTTTTTTTAAAAGATTTTATTTATTTATTTGAGACAGAATGAGAGAGACAGAGAGCACATGAGAGGGGGGAGGGCCAGAGGGAGAAGCAGGCTCCCTGCCGAGCAGGGAGCCCGATGCGGGACTCGATCGCGGGACTCCAGGATCATGACCTGAGCCGAAGGCAGTCGCTTAACCAACTGAGCCACCCAGGCGCCCTAGATTTTATTTTTAAATAATCTCTACACCCAGTGTAGGGCTCAAATTTACAACCCCAAGATCAAGACTCACATGCTCTACTGACTGAGCCAGCCAGGCGCCCCTAATCTTTAAGCTTTTGTTCTGCAGACATGAGTTGGGATTCTGGATATTTTCTTCTCATATTCAATTAAAATGCTATTATTTATTTTGAAAAATAACTCTATCAATATACTAACTAATTTGTGCTCTAATCTTTTTCTTTTCTTTTATGAAATTAATTGTAATGTTTTGTGTTTTGCCATTCAGAATATCAGTGAAAAGATTAAATAACAGAAACCAATGACTAAATAACTATTTTCTCCTAATGAAAGTCATTGTCTGAAAATTATGCCTACTAAAATTTGTAGATTGCCAGTTCAAAGGATCTCAGATTAATGAGTCATAACCCCTTTGGGGAAAAATAGGAAAATAATTAATGCCAATGCTATTCCTTAATTATAGCTATCATATTTAATGAGATTTTATTCAGCAAATAATGTATGTGGTGATGATTTTATGCACATTATTATGTTATATATTATATACCATATACTCTAAATTAGAATTATAGTTTAAATAACTTCCAGTTTGAAATCATGGAAATAGATTTTTAAATCAATATTATCTTAAATGCATTTTCCACAACATGTAATACAGGTTATTAGAAACATTATTTTTAAAAATTGTCAAATACATTAGACAAAAGTATGGATATATATTGAGAGACAGAATTTTTCAGACCTTTCAATCTTCTAAGCTATATAGTGAAGGCCTAAGAGGCAAATATAGAATGTAGCACTTCTAAAATTCACATGACCACAAAACCCTGTGTTTGAAGTATTTAGAAGAATACTCTTTGGGCAATACTCTTCTAAAGCCAAAGAACTTCCTTAAGTTTTGCTCACAAACCATACCCTGCAATCCTATTCCCCAAAGAACATCTACCTTGAAAGAAAGGGGAAGAGTCTTAGTCATTAGAATATCCACCCAGCCTTCTCACTGAGAGTGAAATGAACTCACATGGTACTGAATGAGAAAAACCCTGGGATACATTTCATACAGCCTTCAATTATTGTGCTGAAAAAAAGTGCATAGCTTTTTGGTTCAGGAAACATTTCTATTTCAAATACAAGAACTAATAACTTCCACTTGATCTATATTGCATTTTCACTTGGACATAATCATTTTCTTCTGTAAGACTATTCACCATACCTCAGACAAAACCCCCCTTTGCCACTTATGAGAATATGAGCACTAAGAAATCAATTATTTCTCAAATATTTTCCTAGATATTTCTGAAACAATTTGTTCTTGGATCTGAGAAAGACAAAGTAGGTTTTCTATTGGATATAGGATATTAAATGTAAATCTTAGCTGATTTGGAGGCCATATTTTCCTCCATCCAATTTCCATCATCAAATCCAAAATTTCTTCCATGAGAAAATTGGAAGAAACCATTGTACAGAGAAAGAAAAGAAAAAAAATTGGGGAGAGAAGAAAAGTGGAAAGAGATCTGGGGACATTGGGTTCCTCGTTCCAGTTGTCTCAGACATCCAGACACATCTCAATCTTTTTTCTAGGAAAAACCCCACTGTCCTGGAAATATGCCCCACATTGCCTTAATAAAATTTAATTTGCTGTCATTTTTGACTATTTGAATACCCAAAATTATATCTCCCAACCAACTGATCACGTCCCATGAAATTTTTTTCTCCTATACAGATCTTCACACCACTTGTATCCAATCTTCCTCACTGTTGCCATTTTATTTTGGGCTCATTATTTCTATTTCAGTTAGTGAAGCACTCTTTTACTTGGTCTCCTGATTCTAGTGGTAGCCTCTTTCAGTTTAAGTTGCAATATCTAACATGTAAATTGTATCAGATCAATTTCTAGCAAAACAAAAATATATTTTGAATCATTTTTTTGTTTTGTTTTATCACTTCCCTTAAGATAAAACCAAAATCTTAAAAATGCCATGAAGGCCATTCTTAATCTGATTCTCAGCTATTTATCCAGCTCTATCTCTTGCCACCTACCCCATCATCACTGTCAAAACACACTATATTTCAGTTATCCACTGTTGGTAAACAAAAACCTCAAAACATAGTGGCTTAAAACAACAATTTATCACTATTTCTCATGATCTGTGAGTTGGCTAGATGATTCTTGCTTGGAGTCTCTCATGCAGTTGTGGTTGGAAAGCAGTTGGGGCTGGAATCATGTCTCAACTGGGATGGTCAGCAAAGATGGCTTCTTCACTCACATGTCTAGCAGCTCAGTGCTCCTCTGCATCTTTCCAGTTAACAGAGTCCAGTGGTACCTGCACTTCTTGTGTGAAGACTAGGCTCAGGGCTGTAAGAAGCAGAAGGCAGAAGTTGTTAGGGTTCTGTTGGGTTGTATAGGCTATGCTTGAAGCTACACTATTATTTCTGCCACATTCTATGGGTTAGAATACTCTCAGGGCCTGCCAAGATTCAAGAGGGTAGAGAAATGGAGTCTAGTCCACCTCATGATAGGGACAGGGTAAGATAACATTTCCAAAGAGCATTCAGAGATCTAATACACAATGCAATATGTGAAGCATTTCCTTGACTAGAAGGTTTTCTTTCCCATTTCCTGTCTCCAGTATAGAATTCCGTGCTTGTATATGAGATTGTTCCTTCTCCAGTCTATAATTTTTGAGATACTGACTAATCTTATTAAGCAGTTTTACTGTTTAATTATTTTAAGGTTCAATTATAATTTTTGTTGTATGGCATTATTTTATTATAGAAATGATAACACATATATTTCAATTCTTTAACATTAAATTGGCTATACCAAAATTATTTCTTAGAATATTTGTCCTTAGCATATTCATCCAGACCTCAATGTGGTCATAAAGAAAAGAGCATTCTAAGGAAGAGAGGAACTGAATTAATTAATCAGATCATTTTTATTACAAAGTACAGTTACAGAGTATGATCTTATTTTTATTTTTTATTTTATTTTTTTTAGATTTTATTTGTTTATTTGACAGAGAGAGACACAGTGAGAAAGGGATTACAAGCAGGGGGAGTGGGAGAGGGAGAAGCAGGCTTCCCGCGGAGCAGGGACCCTGATGCGGGGCTCAATCCCAGGACCCTGGGATCATGACCTGAGCCGAAGGCAGACGCTTAATGACTGAGCCACCCAGGTGCCCCAATCTTATTTTTTTTGAGAAAAGTTTTGAAGGGGTAAAACTGAGGCTATAATGAAGGATATGGCAAAAATTACATGAATCCATTTATTTGAAAAGATATTCATATATATAATTTAAAAAACTATTTTTAACATAAGAAATTCACAAAGTTACTCTGAGGAGTAAATTTTATAATACAAAAATAAGTTCCACATATAGGTGAAATCATATAGTATTTGTCTTTCTCTGTTTGACTTATTTCACTTAGCATAATACCCTCTAGGTCCATTCATTTTGTCACAAGTGGTAAGATTTGATTTTGTTTTGTGGCTGAGTAATATTTCATTGTATATATGTTTACCTTATCTTTATCCATTCATCTATTGATGGACACTTGGGTTGCTTCCATATCTTGGCTCTTGTAAAAAACAAAACAAATGAACAAACAAACAAAAAACAGAAACAAGCTCATAAATATAGAGAACAAAATGGTGGTTACCAGAGGGGAGATGGGTGGGAGAATGGGTGAAATAGATGAAGGAGATTAAGAGGTATAAACTTCCAGTTATAAAATAAATAAATCACTGAGATGAAAAGTACAGCATAGGGAATATAGTCAGTGTATTGTAATAATGTGGTATGGTGACAAATGGTGGCTACACTTATTGTGGTGGGCAATGAGTACTGTAGAGAATTGTTGAATCACTATGTTCTACACTTGAAACTAATATAACATTGTATATCAACTGTACTTCAATAATAAAAAATTTTTAAGTAACTATAAAAACATAATCCTCCAAAAAAGAAAGGTTACTTTCTTATAACAAAACATCGTCTGGTGCGTATCATAGTATTGTAATGTAATAAAGTTAATTAAATATAATAATGCAGCACCCAATAATAAAGTACACAATCAATATTCCATTTTGGTTATGGGTAAACCTGTGATTTCATAGTCATTCATATCTTCATTCACTTACCCAATAATCTTTAATTGAGCATCTGCTAAATGATAAGTCTTGTTTGTCTTGGCCTTGATGTGTTAACACTGCCACCAAATTTTGACTGTATTTGTAGCCTGATCATTTTTCTACTCACTATTATCCGTGTTCACCATAACCATGCAAATTAAATTGCTTTTGCCATGTTTTCTGTCCTATTTGCCAAATTCAGTGAGTATTTTTCAATTTATTTATTTGATCTCCCTGCATTATTTATTTCTGTTGATAACCCCTTTCTTCTTAAATTCTCTCATTGGGATTATAAGACAGCTTAATCGTCTGATTCTTCTGATTTCCTTCTCAAACATCTTCCTAACACAAGATTCTTCCTCTCCTTAGCTATTAAATATTGATATTCCCAGGGTTCAGTTCCTAGTCCACTGGTCTTTTCACTTATATGTTCTTTCTTTATATTTTTATTCACAATTTGTCTTTATTCCCTCTTTTATACTGATAACACAGCAAAGGCACCTTGACTTTATTTCTACTCCCAGATGTCCCATATGCACACCAAGATCAGCTCAACTCAAATGCCAAGTTAAAAACCATCATTAAATATTCTAACGCTGCTCTGCAGAGCTTCCTCAGCCAGAATCCTGGGTCTACTGAAACCAAATTCTTTTATTTTTTTTTTTTGAGATTTTATTTATTCATTTGAGAGAGAGAGAGAGCGTGCGCACAAGCAGGGAAGTGGCAGGCAGAGGGAGAAGCAGGCTCCCCGCAGAGCAGGGGGCCCGATGTAGGACTCGATCCCAGGACCCCAGGATCATGACCTGAGCCAAAGGCAGTCGCTTAACCAACTGAGCCACCCAGGTGCCCGAAACCAAATTCTTAACAGGAAACTTGTGCCTGTCCAAAATCCATTAAGTACTGTTTACTTCCACAGCCTGCTCTACGACCTTCAAAACATATCAATCCCCTAACCTGCTGGCTAATTGCATTGCATCATTCTGTGTATAGCCTGTAAAGATAGCTCTTTACTCTTTTCCCAAATAAAATTCCTCCATGCTTTTACCAGTGCTCTTCCCTGGGTCTGGAGTGCCTTAACTTCCCAAGTGCCTACCAAATTCTTAGGCACCCATGAAGACTTAGCTCAGATCCAATGTTTCCTTCTATGTGAATTCTGCCTCAGGCCATGAGCTCTATAATCTCTGGATTTTCCCTGTTCTTAAACATCTCATACAGCTCCATTATAATACTTAGTTCATTGCCTGTAATCTTTTCGCTTGTCTATCTTCCTAACTAGACTGCATTTTGAAAGAGGAACAATTTTATCATTTATTCTGCATCTCCTGTGTCTATTGTTAATTAATTGGTCAATTTACTTGAGATTAAAGATAAAAAATTTGGACTAAATTATTATTATTATTATTATTTTGCCACAAAGTTCACAAACTTTTCTTAGGAAGAAAACTGTCTTTGCTTTGGAATGTACCTTAATGAGCTTGGTTTCTTACTAAGATAAAATGGTCTGGGGCTGCTTTGGGAGAACACAGAAACAAATAAATTGCTTTATATAATAAGTTAATTGGGCTCTGCAAATGTGGAGAGAAAATAATAGGGACCCCAACAGGAAAATGGTCAGCTGGACAGCAACAATTTCTCAGTGATGTGGAGAAATAGTGATTCAAAAAAACTTTTTAGAATAAGGATGCCTTATACTCAGATTGCTATTATTTATCCTGATGCTATTATGCATTACTATGATCTATTTTGAGATTATTGTATATATTGCCTATTAAACATGCAAATGCCTTATGTGAATGATGTTTTGAGAATATTTAGGGAAAAGGGCCATATTCAAGAATTCAGTAAGACAAGAACTTTGGAGTGATGAGATTGTTGTGAGAATGAGCACTCCTGTATTTTTAAAAATATCAAGGTGGAGGAGCATTGGACTTCCCATAGGATATGATATGGATGTAGCAATCAGTATTATTTAAATTTCAAAATGAAGGAGACCTCAGTTGACATTGAAGTCATATTTTTATAGAAGCTAAAATTTCTATCAATTCCTATAGTGTTTCTAATATACATCATTAGATATCTTAAAAGTAGATTTTTTTTCTTAGAATATACATTAACTCTCCACTTGTCAATTCAAATATTATTTCCACTTATGAATGAGAATCACTGGTATCTTCTGATAAAACATGTAACTCTCATTCAACATCATTAAAGGACAGACGTTTCTAGGAAGATAGAGGCAAAACTAGAACTATATATAAGTAAAGGCAATAATAATGTATATGCCAATGGTCTTTCCAGGAGGCATGTGTTTCTAAAGGATATGGTTGGGTTAGGACAGATGGGACAGTATGATTCTCTACTTGTGTGGAGGCAAGCTATGGCTCAAAGACATGATTTCTACTATTTATTTCTCTTGTGGGAAACTAAGCTTTGTTATATTTTTGCTTACCAACTAAACTTACTAATTAGAGCTTTGAAATAACACAAATATTTCCTCTGCAAATTTAGTATTATAGCTCTATAATAAGCACCCATAGTGTCTTTGTGGAAAATCATAGTATCTGTTGTAACATTAGTTTAATGACTACCTTCATAATTCCTGACTGTGGCTACAGGGGTCATGAATTAATATTGTCATTGTTTAAAGGAAAGGAAATATTCTAATTCCCTTCTTACCTTATTAAGTAAAAATAGCCCTTTGTGAGAAAAACACAGTAGAGCTTTGTCTCATTTCCTTATTAAATTTTTCCTAGGTACTTGCTATTGTTGTTATAATTAGAGATCAGTTATTATTCTTATTTTTTCTGATTAAAATAATAGCCATATGGAATTCACAGAGGTTGTCAAAGAACCACATAGAAAATCATTGTGGAATTGAGCTCAAATCCACAATTTTCTTTGTTCTTTTTCTAATTCTCTGTTGCTTGTCCAATTAAATATGTCACTGATCCATTTACAAGTTAATCAACAAGTTAATGGTTACCATAAAGTGAAGAGTATAGAATTTTGTTTTAACCTACGACTCAAAGGTAGACTGTTGATACCTGGATTTCATATCACTCAAGATGTGTAATTGATCAGTAAGATTTTTTTGTAATAAAATAAGAATACAAACGAAACTTATACAACTTAGGTTTGTAGTTAAAGTGAGCATAATTCCATAAAGTGAACACAGTTTCTATACAAGATAAATGCAGATTGTCATGGACAAATAATTTTGCTGCCAACACCAAAATCTAGGTGCTAGAAAATATTATTTCCTCTTCTCTTCCAGCACACCCACCCCCAACATCTGCCACACTTCTCATTGCCAGGCTTAGGGCATGATTGGGAATTGAGAAGTCACAACCTGCTCTAACTCTTCCCATACTGGAGAAGAAGGAAAAAAGGATCAGGAGCTTCCTGGACCAGTGGTGTTCAAACCTCCCCAACCCTACAGCCCGGTCTCATAATAAATCCAGTACTTTCTAATGCAGTGCTCGTTTTTACTTCCTAAAGTGACATTCACCAGAAACATAATTCATCTAAATATATATATATATATATATATATATTTTAAAAAGTCAACATAATTCTCTAACTGAAGTGTAAAAGAAGCATAAAAGAAGGTTAATGCATAGTAAATAGCATGTATTTTAATATGTAAATGTTCAGGGATGTCCAGACATAATGAATTTGTTAGATGTTTTAATTTATTATGTAGGATCTCTGTGGATGTGGCAGAAGTATGCTCTATTGGTAACTTGAGTCATTGGTAGTGAGGCTTTCCAAAATGTTTTCAAATAAAATTGAGTCTGGTCAGTATTCCATTTGCTACTGAGGTATCATTACTTCTAGGCTGTCCCCCTTGACAGAACAATTAATTATATGCACATACTAATTCATGTGTGTGTATATATATAGAGAGACAAATGATAGATAGATAGATAGATAGATAGATAGATAGATAGATAGATAGATAGATAGATAGATAAGGTAGATAGATCTGTATTAGTTGCCTGTGGCTGTTGTCACAAAATACCACAAGCCTGGTAGCACAAAAACAAACAAACAAAAAACAACCAGAAATACATTCTTTCACAGTCTAGAACCTAGAGTCTAAAACTGAGACATTGGCAAAACCACTCTGCCTTCCAAGCCTCTAGAGAAGAACCCAGTTGTGTTTCTTGGGGCTTTTGGTGGTTGTAGGCATTCCTTGGCTTCTGGCTACATCAGTTTGATCTCTGTTTCTGTGGTCTCGTTGCCTCCTCCTCTTCTGTCTCAAAACTCCCTCTACCTGTCCCTGATAAGGACACATGTGAAGCCATCCATTTACTTAATAGTTCAATCCCATCATACATCTATAGTGGTGTCAAATTGTTAACTGATAGCCCAGAGCAAGTCAACTCAAGAGAAAGTGTCTTTTTATCTCAGAGGCCTGATCACAGATACCTGAAACACTCAAACTCTTAGTCTTTTTTTAAAGACTAGTCTATCTGATTAATATAAAAAAGGGAACTATTTGTTGATAGATGACAATTTTTCCACAAGTCTATTTTATTTTTCACAAAGAAAATAAAGTCTCTTCCACATTATCATAGATAATATAAAGATCACACGGGGATGCACCAAAACAAAATTACTTTGTTGTATATTTCTTCTTGGAGTTTATGATTTTCCTTTAGCACTGGATTTCCCACCACAAAAGACAATTGTTCTAATGGGAACTTCTTACAGAAACATTAATTTTGCACAAAATTGTTTTGCATTAGTAGGGACAGTTGTTAAGGAGGGGTCCATGGACAGGGTTGTCAGATTTGACTATGCCATGCACAATTTCCTACAGCTGAATTCATTTGAATAGCACTCATTAAAAAAAAGAAAATGCCTGCCAAAGAATTGTTTGTAATGTAAGGAAAGAAAAAGTGGAAATGACCTGATTCTCTGTAAAAGAATGAACTGTTTTGTTTTTATAAAAGAAGACTATGCAGCAATTAAAACAAATGAACTACAGTTACATATATCCATACTGATAAGTTTAAAAAAACTTAATGTTACGTAAAAAACCAAGTTATTTATACAAATGTTTAAACACAGAATGATACTATATTTTTATGAATATATATGTATAATATGCAGGAATCTATATGGTAATACTATGCTCCAACTTCAAGGTAGTGCATATCCCTGGAGAAAGAGATAAAAAAGGACTAGATGAGTAGGTACAGGCTTTAATTGTATCTGTGACATGTGATTTTTTTTTTTTTTTTTTGGTAAAGAGAGATCCTAAGTTAATGTGGAAATATGAAAGATCTCTAAAATCTTGATAGGTACAGTTTATATGTCATATTATTTCTGTACTTTTCTATATGTTATTTTTATTGAAATGTACCAAAATACCTTAGAATTCTAAATTGTAATAATATATGAATATAACATAATTATTTGACTGTGTAAATTTTTATTTTGAATACTCCTTATTTTTGTCAATAAACACAAAAGAATATATAGATATACAATTTGCCCTTAAAAATATTTTTAAAGCCCTAGTTAAATACCTTTATTTGTTTAGAATGAAGTAGTCGATAAGTTCCCCCTGTACCAAAAAGTTCCTTTAACGAGAGATCATTTCTTCCATCTATTTTTAAAGAAATTTTATTTATTAATTTGAGAGAGAGAGCCGGGGGAGGGGCAAAGGGAGAGGGAGAGAATCTCAAGCAGACTCTATGCTGAGCATGGAACCTGATGGGGGCTCGATCCCACAACCCTGAGATCATGACCTGAGCTGAAATCAAGAGTCAGATGCTTAACCGACTGAGCCACCCAGGAGCCTCTCTTCCATCTATTTTAATAGGAACTTAATCTTTGCTTAGTTCTTGGAGTGACAAGATACTGTCACATATGAGAGATCAACCTCAGCCCTCATGGTGAGTTTACAGGGAAGTTTTTCTAGTTGTATACATATTTAATTTTGAACATGAGGAGGTTCTGAGAGATTAAATCACTTTCCCCGAATTTGTTGTTGGGCTAATATCAAGCACGGTTTTTTCCATTCTTAACTGCTAACTCTTATGTTAAATCTTTTTACCTTCCTTAAATATTAAAAGAAAATTTCAAAGATCTGTCATGTATTTACTCCCTGAGTTATGTTTATTCCCTTGCTATTTGTCATTTTATTTGGTTTGTTTGCTTTGATGAAGGCAAGAGTGGGAGTTGGTGAGAAGTATAGAATCTGCCTGAAATAGGCAATTAATACAAACATCTCTCCTTCCCTCTCTCTCTTTCTCTCCACTGAGAGAATTCATTTGGGTAAACAAGCTCTCTTTTGGAATACTAATTATCCCTAGATGGATAAAAACCTTAGTTACATTTTTGTTGCTTTAATCAGATTTAATGGAAAGGAATTGAAGCTAGTGAAATCAACTTGGGAGGATAAAATCTGCTCCAAGCAATCATTCCTGAAAGGAAATGTAAAATGAGAAAATAAGAAATATAAAAGTATGTAAAAGCATTAATCTGAGTGTAGTAACATCTTAGAGCATGAGCTCACTGAATGTCTGTTTGATACTGTATCTAGTGGAGTGTCTGGTTCTTCACAGAGGCTCAATCATAGTTTATTAACATTTAAGAGAATCAGTGCAAGTTCTTCCATTTTACCACAAATCCAACTGTACCTCTAAGGCTTAAGCATGCTTAGAATGATCTGAAAGAGTTACAAAAACATGAATTGTTGGCACCATCCTGAAGCTACTGAATCAGGATGAGTAGACCTTACAGCATGAGTAGACCAAAGAATTGCCTTTCCCCTGTGATGCTGTTGATGCTAGTTGGGGGAAAAATCATACTAAGTTTTTCTCCTACTTAACTGATTCTTCCTTCTCAATTTCCTTTGCTGGTATTTCTCCTTCCCAGACCTCTTAGTACTGGAGTACCTCAGAGCCCAGGTCTTGGCCACTTGGTGATCTCACATATCCAGAAATCTGACCAGATCTTACCATTTATGTTGCTACCACCTGCTCTGAGCATCACCTCTCTTCTGGATTATTACAGGATTGTCTAACCATACACCATAAACCTTGCTTCTGCTCTTGTCTCTTTATGGTCTATCCTTATCACAGAAGTCAGAGTGATGTTAAAACTGTCAGCTCTTGTTATTTTTGTGCTCAGAACTCTCCAAAGCCTTCTCATATCCTTCCAAATAAAATCCTAAATTCATAAAATGACCTACAGAACGAAATTCATGCTCTGGCTTCACCTGATACTGTCTTCTCCTAGTTCACCCCACTCAGGCTATACAGGCCCCCATCTTGTTCCACAAAATAAGTCAGGGCTTTATACTTTAAGAACTTTGCATTTGCTGTTAACTATACCAGATGATTTTATGCCTGAAATCTGCATGCTCACCTCCTTCAAGTCTTTGTTCAAATAGCATCTTTTTAATGAGACTGACAGGGACTTCCCAATTTAAAATTTAAACTCCTCTTCTCTCTCCTCATCCTCAGCATTTTCAGTCTCCCTGTACTTTCTCTATTATTTTCACCAAAGCACTTATCATCTTCATTCTTATTATATAAAATATATGTTATATAAAATATATATGTATTTATTGAATTTTTACATTTATCTCCATCCCTACCAGAATATAAACTCCATAATGTTTTGTACACGGATATATCCAAATATCTAGAATACTGACTGGCACTCAATAAGAATATGTTTAATAAAGGAATTAATTAATCATCAAGATCTACAACTTCATCTTCTTTGCCTTTGTTATTGTCATGATAATATCAACATTTGCTGTTGATGGTGAACATGCAGTGATTGTTCTATGTATTTATCCTACCTTATCTTTTTTTAATATTCAAAACCAACTTTTGAGCTATTATTATGCTTATTTTAGAAATGAGGAAACAGACTTATTGGATATAGTAACTTTCTAACACTAGCAGCTAGTGGGGATGACAACATTTGATTTAATAAAATATGATCGAGGGGTTGTAACCTGAACCACTATGCTGTGATGCCTATTATTCACTTGTTGGAACTTGTGCTTGTATCAAATTATGAATATGGTTGACATAAGTCTAAGTTTAAGACATGGATCCACTCTCAGCATGCTACCCAAATCAAATGCTCAACCATACAAGATTGTAGGAAAGATACTGATCTAAGGAAAACTCAGTAAGGAAATGTCATGCCTTGAGATCCCTCATAGCTAGGCAGCTCCCTTGTTCCTCAAAGCTCAAGGGTCTTGTTCTGGTGAATATCTGCACAGGCCAGGCATTGTGCCAGGCCCTGGAAGAAACTGGTGAAATAAAGAACTCTCTCGCAGGCTAATGGGAAGAAGGGATTCTCCAAATACTTTGTGATCTGCACTCTACTAGAGGTGTGTTAGTGGTAGAATAAGAGCATCCTAAGTTTACCAGGAGGTGTGGAGAGGCATCTCAGGGATCTGGACTAGATGAGTAAATTATTTACACAATGTTGGTGGAGAGCCAGAGAGGGAATCCAACGAGGGGACATTGCATGGGCAAAAGCACAGAAGTGAGAAAGAGCTCATGTCTTCTTGGATGGATGTCTTTGGTTCTAGTTCAGGCAACACTGTATTTTTCTCTCTTTCCCTCCCTTACCACTTTTCCTTCCTTTATTTCTCTCTTTTTTTCCTATTAGTTAGGGAGTAAGGGGTTTGGGGGCTGGGTCTGGATTGCCAGTGGGGAGAATTTATGGAAAAAATGGGAAAAATGAGTCAAATGCTTAATACTGGATTTCATCTACTACATAATTGTCCCAGCAGAGTTTTTTAACCTTATATCACATTAAATAATTATTCTTTTACCCTGTCACTGTTTCTGGTTAAATATTTTGTGTCATCTATAAAATACATGTGTATTTAAGTGCTTTATTGGGAGATACTTAGTTTTGATGCGTTTTCCTTATACTGTCTAATTATGTTTTAGGGCTATGTGGTACAAACAGTATGTGCCTGATAGATTAATATTTACTGATGTAAAATCATAAACTTGTCAGGCACTGGCAGGGAATCATTCATGATTTTTAAAAAATGTTTAATTTTCACATTTAATATATATTATGCAATATATAGTACTAATTTGGTAATCTACAGTAGCTAATTTGTCATTCATATCTTTTTATTCCTTAAGAAACTGAATAATTTTATTCTTCTCAATAAAAAAAAATTTGGAACTTTAAGAGACAGTTTCTATTTTTGATTTTCTGTAGTAAAGTCATTGTGGGGAAAACAAGACATCTTTAGCTGGTGTCTAAAATAAGGTGGTTGATAGTTTTAGTATGGAACTTGAGTAGTTTGGAAAATATAATTAAAAGCTTTATTTGTAAAGCACAATAAAAGTCTTAGATGAAAATTACAGTTTATATTAAATATTAAATATTCATGAGTATGTAAAATGTGTAGATTAAAATGTGGAAATTATTCTGAGCTAGTAAGGATCACTGTGTTGATAGTTCAGAACAACGATACATTTATCTTAAACCAATCTGATATTTTTTTTTTAAAGATTTTATTTATTTATTTGAGAGAGAGAATGAGAGAGAGCAAGCACATGAGAGGGGGGAGGGTCAGAGGGAGAAGCAGACTCCCTGCCGAGCAGGGAGCCCAATGCGGGACTCGATCCAGGGACTCCAGGATCATGACCTGAGCCGAAGGCAGTCGCTTAACCAACTGAGCCACCCAGGCGCCCAAACCAATCTGATATGGAAGTAAATAATAGTTGTCTGCTTTGTTGTGACTTTTGATGAATATTAAGTGCTTTGATAATTGATTCTTATAGTGTATTTTATGCATGCTAAGATGCTGACTATATTTATGACACCCATATTTTCACTGAAGACTTAGCTGTGATGATGTGTGAAGATGAATTTGAGGAACAGATTTGAAAATCTGGCTTTGCTCATCTTTTATGATTTGCCTGATTTAGTGAAATGCATTTTTCCTAGTTGTTACCTTGTATTTTATTCTGGTTTCACATATAAAAGGTAGATTTGTACTCAGCTACAACAAAGAGCATGAGTAAGTTTTTGAAGTTATAAGTCATACAATAGAACTGAAATTTTCATACAATGCCTAAATGTGAAAGAAAATAAAAGTCCTACAAAATTCCTTATTTTCTATAATGAATATCTTCTTATTCTTGAGGCTTTTTTTCCTCATATGCAGAAATGTTGATAGCATCATAAAAGAAACCTCAGTTCTCCTTTAGTTTAAAATAGTTTAATGTTTACAGAGTTACTCAGTTGTGGGTTTTTTTTTTTTCCTTTTTTTTGGTGGTGGTGGCGGTGGGGGGGGCGGGGAGGGTGAGAATCTGTCCATGCTCATGAATTTTCTTCTTTCCCTCCTTGCCCAGATAACATCTGCATAGATAGAAAGGGAAGCTTAGGTGTTTTTGTAGTTTTGAGTTAGATTTTCTTTATTTTAGGTGTCTCACCATGATCTCATAGAATCAGTTACAGTGAAATTTTGCCTTCTAGGAAATTGGACATCATTACCTGGTGTCCACTGAAGTTGGCTATCTGATCTTCCACATATTGTTCTAGAACCCAGTGCCCATGAGTATAGACCTGGCCTTTGTCTGGAATCAAGAGTTCCCAAACTCTGGGATCCTCTTATCCTGAAGTCAGGCCTCTTGAAATTCACCAGCACTCATAGAACTTCTGTAAATCCTTTGGTGCCCATTGCCCTGAAGAGTTTAACTATGTATTTTATTCTGCTGTTGACGTTGTGTCAGATCTGCCAGATCTGCTGAGCATGCTCTCATGTGTTTTCATCTAGACAACTTCTTCAGCCATTACCTTTTTGTATTATGGTGGTCACAGCACCTGATAAAACTGGGACTTCTCTGAGGGTGTTGAGGCTCTTGAGGACTATACAGAGGAAAGTGGGAAACTTCTCAAGATCAGTTTCTTGGGGTGCCTGGGTGGCTCAGTTGTTAAGCATCTGCCTTCAGCTCAGGTCATGATCCCAGGGTCCTGGGATTGAGCCCTACATTGGGCTCCTTGCTCAGTGGGGAGCCTGCTTCTCCCTCTCCCACTCCCCCTGCTTGTGTTCCCTCTCTCGCTGTCTCTCTCTCTGTCAAAATGAATAAAGAAAATCTTAAAAAAAAAAAAGAAGAAGAAGAAGATCAGTTTCTTTAATCAGCCTGAATTTATTCAATCTACCTAAATCTGCTTGTATGTCAGTTACTTTATCTGGACTTTCTTCTGACTTCATGGTCTGTTATCTCAGGTTTGGTTCTTGACAGACATAAATTCTACTTTGGTTGATTCTAGAAAAGCTTTTGAGTAAAAGTTTTATGAGTTTTTTGTATGTGCGTGTGTGCATAAAAATTTATTTCCTACAAGTTTTTAAGTTTTTATTTAAATTCCAGTTAGTTAACATACAGTGTAATATTAGCTTCAGGTGTATGATTTAGTGATTCAACACATACAACAGCTGGTGCTCATCACAAGTCCCTCCTTCATCCCCATCACCTATTTAACTCATCCCTTCACACACCTCCCCTCTGGTAACCATCAGTTTGTTGTCTATAATTAAGAGTCTGTTTCTTGGTTTGCCTCTCTCTCCCTTTTATCCCCCCTATGCTTGTTTGTTTTGTTTCTTAAATTCCACATATGAGTGAAATCATATGGTATTTGTCTTTCTCTGACTGACTTATTGCACTTAACATAATACTCTGTAGCTCCATCCATATCCTTACAAATGGTCAGATTTCATTCTTTTTCATGACTAAGTAATATTCCATTTCATATATATATATATATATATATATATATATATATATATATATACACACACACACGCGCGCGCACGCGCGCACGCGCACACACACACACACATACCACATGTTCTTTATCCATTCATCAGTTGATGGACAGTTGGGCTGTTTCCATAATTTGGCTATTGTAGATAATACTGCTATAAACATCAGGGTGCATGTATCCCTTTGAATTGGTATTTTTGTGTACCTTGGGTAAATATTAATAGTGCAATTGCTGGATGGTAGGCTAGTTCTATTTTTAACTTTTTGAGGAAACTCCATACTGTTTTCCAGAGTGGCTACACCAGTTTGCATTCCCACCAACAGTTAGAATAAACAATCCTAAAATTTGTATGGAACCATAAAAGATCCCAATTAGTCAAAGCAATCTTTAAAAAGAAAAGCAAAGTTGGAAGCATCACAATTCCAGACTTCAAGTTATATTATGAAGCTGTAGTGATCACAGTAGTATGATACCAACACAAAAGCACACATAGATCAATGGAACAGAATAGAACCCAAATTATATGGTCAATTAATCTTTGACAAAGTAGGAAAGAATATCCAATGGAAAAAAGACAGTCTCGTCAACAAATAGGGTTGGGAAAACTGGACAGCAACATGCAAAAGAATGAAACTGGACCAGTTTCTTACACTGTACACAAAAATAAATTCAAAATTGATTAAAGACCTAAATGTAACACAGGAAACCATTAAAATCCTAGAAGAGAACACAGGCAGTCACCTCTTTGACCTTGGCTGTAATAACTTCTTACTAGATATGTCTCCTGAGTCAAGGGAAACAAAAGTAAACGTAAACTATTGGGACTTCGTCAAAATAAAAAGCTTCTTCATAGCGAAGGAAACAACAAAACTAAAAGGCAACCTAAAGAAAAGGAGAAGATGTTTGCAAGTGACATATCTGATAAAGGGTTAGTATTCCAAAATACATAAAGAACTTATGAAACTCAACACCCCAAAAATAAATAATCCAATTAAAAAATGGACAGAAGATATGAATAGATATTTTTCCAATGAATTCTTGACTTAAGTTTGAAACTTAAAGTTCAGTAATGAGTTGTTAGTCTTTGAGGTCCTTTATAGCCTTCTCTAAAGAATTCCAAAAGAGGGGCGCCTGGGTGGCTCAGTTGGTTAAGCATCTGCCTTTGGCTCAGGTCATGATCCCAGGGTCCTGGGATAGAGCCCTGTGTCAGGCTCCCTGCTCAGCGGGGCGCCTGCTTCTCTCTGTCCCTCTGCTGCTCCCCCTGCTTGTTCTCTCTCTCTCTGTAAAATAAATAAATAAAATCTTAAAAAAAAAAGAATTCCAAAAGAATGAAAATTAACAAGAAAACAATTTAATTTCCAAGAAGAGAAAATGTAATGACAGTATTTCAAAACACAGCCCCCCTTCATTATATCCATTTTTCAACTTGGTATAAAGCCCAGCAAGGGAGTGATAAATGAAAGACAAATATGGTGTTAGTATGCAAGGTCACTAGGATATGACAATGGCTAAAGCAAGGAAATTTGAATTTAGAAATGATTATAACTGAAGAGGATCTTCGCCATACCATTGATAAGCTCTAATTCATATTTCACACATTTATCACTCTAGGAATATTTCTAATCAGGAGCAATTTTTGCACCCAATTTTATTCCCACCCTGAAAACTTACAAGTTTTAAAAGCTCATAAGTAGTGGCAAATCACTATGGAAAGTCTTCAGCTGAGTATAATCTACCAGAATTTATTTGCTATAGATCTTGAGGTCTGTTCAGTGGCACTTTTTTTTTTAAATAACCTGGGCCTAAATAATAGGATAAAAAGAGTATTGAAGACATACAACATTTAAAGAATATATACATATTCTCTATACATAAATTTGATAGACCCTAGAATCATAAATGATCTTAGGAGAAAATTTATACAGTATCATTTTGTACTAAAATATTGCAGCCTTGTTTATAACAGTACCATATCTGAATACCTATAAGCATTTTGAACTTTTTAACCAGTGCCCCTTTCATCATGGTTACACACTGCACTTTATTAATCTCTTTCTTCAGCCAAGTGACATTGGATATGAAACTGAACCTTACTCTGTTCAGAAAGTTAAGTACCCCTTCACAGCATTTCATACTAATGTTGTAATTTGAAGTTGGAATGTCAGCTAAATTTTGGCTAAAAACCAGATATATAAGAAACATACTCTTAAGTGACATTTGATAAATGGAGACAAATTCTTGGTTGAGATAAAAGGGCTTTTGCTTTCATTGGTAATAAGCTACTTTAGTTAATATGTTGAGAGAAGGGGGCAAATAACTATTTAAAAACATTTCTAGCCACTCTGCTAAAGAGAAGGAGGTTAGGGTTGGGGATAAACAAACAATAGGTGTAGTTCTTGCTTCAGTAATTAAAATGAAGATCAAGATAGATTCCATCATAATATCAGGAACTTACTAATAATGGATACCTAAAATTCTGAAAATGGAATAACTATCCAAAAGAGGTACGCTTCTGGTACCTAGGTATTCATAGAGAAGCTAAATAACTTAATAAGTAAAAGAAATTCCTAACTGCATAGTATCTTATTTGTTTGTTTACTGATTTATTGCATTTTCCACCCAGTGTTCCTTTGGGTGCAATCAGTATACACATACATGTGAACAGATCAAGAACAGGGGATATTGATTATGAATGTTTGAAAAGCCTCACAAAATCCAACCATGGGAGGGAAAGACTACTTGACTTCATGAGAACTGGCAGGACTTTGGGAGTTAAGCTGCTCTGACAGTCTCTCAGGGACTACATGATTCTTATCTCATTCTCCTTATGTCTGTTCTCTCTTCCTTTCTCTAATGATTGGCTTAGTCATAAGTTTGCAGAAGCTTGCAAATATCGACCCCAGAACCTAAGGGTACATCATCTTCTAGCTGGAAAGTTTAAAGCTCACAAGTAACAATCTCTACATCTCTCACTGGATTGCATTAGCACATCTCTTAAAGTCAGACCACCAAAGTCATAAGTTTCTCTAAGCAAATGTCATGGCTGCTTTTATTTCAACTTTTGATCGAATTAACTGTGGCCAAAGGTTGTAGTTGGAGGGACAGGATTGCATTAAAGACAGTGCCGATCTTTTAGGAAACTAAGCAGCTCAGTTATCAGAAAATGTGTCCATCTCCTTTTCTTTTCTTTTCTTTCCTTTCCTTTCCTTTCCTTTCCTTTCCTTTCCTTTCCTTTCCTTTCCTTTCCTCTCCTCTCCTCTCCTCTCCTCTCCTCTCCTCTCCTCTCCTCTCCTTTCCTTTTCTTTTTTCAGATTTTATTTATTTGAGAGAGAGTGAGTGGGAGAGAGCACAGGAGCAGGGGCAGAGGAAGAAGGAGAAGTAGACTCCCCGCTGAGCAGGGAGCCTGGTCCGGGGCTCTGTCCCAGGACCCTGGCATCATGACCTGAGCCAAAGGCAAAACACTTAACCTACTGAGCCACCCGGGTGCCACCATCACGTTTATTTTCTTGATTAATACCTACTTAGTGAATTCTTAGTTATTCCCAGAAGTGATTTCACAAACTTGAGAATTGATCTATGAATTTCTTTCTGATTTTCAAATTCCATTGTTACCAATTCTCTTATTATAACCCCTAAATTCAATCTTCTTGTCTATAGTCTCATTCCATTTCAGTGTACTCTCCTGTGTTGTTCCTTTTTGGGGAAAAAAAAGTCTTCAAAACCTCCCCAGTAGCATTAGGAAAAAGTTTTTCCTTTGCATAGCCTGGGAATATAGGCCTGCTTCCTTTCTATATCATATAATGCCATATCATCACATGCCAATGTCAGTCATCCTGACCACTTGCTGGTTGCCAGTTATTATTATCTTCTTCTTCATCATTAGTTTGTCTTTTTTTTGTTCTGTAGTTTGATTAAAACTGATCCATTCATAGCCTAGAGAACTCTCTATTACTCAAAACTCTATCCAAACATTAATTAAGTCTTCTATGATCCTTTGATGTGGCATTTTGTTTCCCTTTTCTGAGACTTCATGGTACACTTTACTTACACTATCATCATATTTCTTCTCCAGTGTTGTTATTTAATTACTTGTCTCTTCTACTGAAGTAAGGTTTTCTGAAGGTATCTCTCACCTCTGAATATGCACTGCCTAGTCAAATTCCAGGTACATTGTAACTAATTAATCAGTAGGCATTTTTTAATGAATAAATACTATACTATTTATGCCAGTTTGATTTTCTGGCGTGGCTTCCATTCACTGGATATAAGAAAACTGGAAAACTTACCTTGAGAAAGGCGAATATCTTAGGAAAATAATCCAAGTTATTTCTTTGAAATTATTTTTGTATCTTTGACCAAAATAATTTATAACTTTTTGCACCTTATATTTCTCACCCATAAAATGAAGAGTAATAAATGATCTCTAATAAGTCCTCAACATTATAACACTAATATTATAGAAAAATATTGACATTTTAGTGTTAGTAACATCGGTTTCTTATCAGAAATATTCCTGCAGTACTACTGGGTATTTACCCCAAAGATACAAATGTAGGGATCTGAAGGGGTACGTGCACCCTGATGTTTATAGCAGCAATGTCCACAATAGCCAAACTGTGGAAAGAGCCAAGATGTCCATTGACAGATGAATGGATAAAGAAGATGTGGTATATATACACAATGAAATATTATGCAGCCATCAAAAAGAATGAAATCTTGCCATTTGCAATGACGTGGATGGAACTGGAGGGTATTATGCTGAGCGAAATAAGTCAATCAGAGAAAGACATGTATCATATGACCTCACTGATATGAGGAATTCTTAATCTCAGGACACAAACTGAGGGTTGCTGGAGTGGTGGAGGGTGGGAGGGATGGGGTGGCTGGGTGATGGACATTGGGGAGGGTATGTGCTATGGTGAGCGCTGTGAATTGTGCCAAGACTGTTGAATCACAGATCTGTACCTCTGAATCAAATAATACATTATATGTTTAAAAAAAAAAAGATAGCAAGAGGGGAAGAATGAAGGCGGGGGAATCGGAGGGGGAGACGAACCATGAGAGACTATGGACTCTGAGAAACAAACTGAGGGTTCTAGAGGGGAGGGGTTTTGGGGGACTGGTTAGCCTGGTGATGGTATTCAAGAGGGCACGTATTGAATGGAGCACAGGGTGTTATACAAAAACAATGAATCATGGAACACTACATCAAAAACTAATGATGTAATGTATGGTGATTAACATAACATAATAAAAAAAATCTTAAAAAAATATTCCTGTGGTAAATCAAAATTATATGTTGATAGTTATGCTCTAGGCTTACCACGAAATTGATATAAATGAATTTGAAGTATATTAATACAAAACATGGAACCAGATACACAGGTATAAGTTTCCAGATGTGTTTCTCCTGCCCTGACATCCACAGAGCCCTACCATGTACATCCAGCTGCCTACGTCACATCTTCATTGGGACGTCTCATAGATACCTCAGACATCCTCAAAAGAGACGTCTTGATTTTCCACCTTCAAAACCGGTTTCTCTTTAGGCTCAATAAATAACACCACCATCTTTTCAGATTCTCAACCCGAAATTCTAGGATTCATTTTTAATCTCTTCCTTTTTCTTCTATGTCTCCCACCCACCAATTCCCAATGGAAATCAGCAAATTCTATCAGCTTTACCTGATTTCATGCATCCAAACATCCTAATTTACTTTCAATGTAAAGCACTATCAACTCTTAACTGAAATATAACATAGTCTTAACTGGCCCCTGTGCTTCCATTTTTGTCTCCCTACCATAGCAACCAAAGCGATCACTGAAAAATGCATATCCAATCTCATGCCTTCACAGTTAAAACTTTCCAGTGCCCCCCAGTGTAGGATTTTGGAGGGAAAAAAAACCCTTCAAATCCTCACTCTGGCCTTTATAGCCTGAAGTGTTACACTCAAGCCTGCCTAGGTGCTCTGACCCCAGATATTTGAATTATTTTATTTTATTTTATACATTATATATTTATTATGGTTTAGTATATATTATGTGCATTCATATGTTTATTTACTTATTTATTTTTGCTCTCCATTCCCACTCTTTACATACAACCATGAGGTCTATTTTAATACATAGAAAATATTTATTTGATGATGACTGTGGTTTTCAGAATTAATATTCAGTGGTTTAAAGTTATAAGTCCTAAACTTAATTTTCTCATTTATAAATGAGAAATCATACTTTTCTACTCATAATTTTAGCAAGTCTTAACATTTATAAGGCTTTTGTTAAATCTATACTTTGCCATTTATAAACTTAATTAATATCTTTTTCTGTGTTTTGGTCTGCATCATATAGTTAATAAATTTGATTTTCCTTTTAATGGCTTAAATGGTTTGACAGATAACATCATTTTAAATTGCTTAAAGTACTCTCAAACCTTAATAAAAAATATATTCAAGACTAATTTCCCTTAAATATTTCAATACTGCAAACTTAATATGATTTTTATTTAAAATCAGAGTTCTAAATCAAATAACACAAAACGAGAAATAGCCTTGCTCACCAGTGTATTCTTAGTGTTTAGAACAGAAATATAAAGCTTATGTTCTCCTTGGAGGTTATTCTCATGGTGGACTATTGGATTGGGTTTTAATTCTCCCATCTGACTTTCTCCCATCTTTTTTTTCTCCCTTCCCTGCAAACTTTTGTTTTGTTTTTTTAATGTAATACTCATGATTCTAGAATTATGCAATATTAAATACAAAGGTTAATAGTATATTGAAACAGCAGAAAAATATTAAGTCAAAAAATGTGATATTGCCTCATCACTTGATGCTGGAAAGGTAAATGAAATATTAGCATTAGGCTCAGATATCTTTTTTGATTGGCTAGAGAAATCTATAATTACCTCATGTTTATATATTGGACTTAAATTTTTATTTAATATAGCAAAGTGTTTACTTTGGTGGTATTTCTTAGTTTAATGTGACCCATTAAAATAAAAGTGATTCTCATTTTGGCTGTCAGTTTGATATTTTCCTCTTCTGACACATTGACTTTGATAATCCATTCCTTTCTTAGTTCCAGGTGAGCTCTTCTTAACATTGAGAAGAAAGTAAGTTTCATTAATGAGATATAAATTAGGATATTTGATTTTTTGCATTTCTTCTTCTAAAATTGGAACTCTAGCTGCAGTATTTTAATTTTAGAAAAATAATCCAAAGTTAGAATATAATACATTTTACTGGTACTGAAAAATATCACAGTGTCTCTTTCATAGTTACTATTATAAAATATATATTTTCATACTCATTGGTTTACTTAAATTGTAGAGTGTACAATGACTTTTAAACATGAAATAATTTTCTGTTGTTCATGCTGTTGTGTGGGTGAGCACTGTAGTCACACGATTTTGAGAAAAATAAAGCTTGGCTTTAGCATATTTCCTCTGCTGCTGATTATAGAGGTAATTATTCTGATGTTGCTGTGGAAATACTTTTAATAACACTTTTTGTAGATTGTGTTGCCGGTGTAATATATCTGTTTATTTACTTATTTACAAATTGGTGAACTTAAATTACATTTTGTAGGCAGAAACAATTATAAGGCACTATAGCTTAAAGCTGAAAACATAAGTACTCTGTAATTTTAATGGAATGCAAATTCCTTCCCATTGTCAGGAACTTCTTTTAATTCACCTACTTCTTAATTCACCTAATTGCCTACTTCTACTTAAAATCAGCTTTTTTCAAAACAAATGCTCCCTCTAGAACATATGAAATATGTATGGATATTTTCTTCAGTAGAAAGCTGTTGCTTTATATCTAATTACGTTCTAGAAGGTGGAGTCCTGTGCATTTTACCTACTTCTTGGTGAATCTCTGAATTCCTATTACCTATGTCACTCTCTAGTTCTTGATGTCTTTTAATCAAACTGTCTGCTTTAAGACTGTACCCTGACAGCCTCTGTCTACTGATGGCGGCTGCCCTAATTTTTGCTCACTGGATAAATGGTGCTCTGTCATTCAACAAAAATTATTGAGTATCTACTAAGGGCCAGCCACTATTCTAGGAACTAGGATACTGAAGTGAATAAAATAAAGACCCTCCTTTGTGGAACTTGCATTCTAATGGGAGTGAATGGTGATTAATATAATATAATATAATATAATATAATATAATATAATATAATATAATATAATATAATATAATTATATATATCAGATGAACACTAAGCACTAAAGAGAAAAGTAAAGCATGGGGACACTGGAAGTATTAGGGAAGGTTTATCTGAGATTATATCTGGACAACAGCTCAAAGAAGGTGAGAAAGGGACTATGCAGATATTTGAGAGGGGCTGGGAAGGGTCATTGTGAACCTTTTCAAGATGAGTTAGGAGAGTTTGAGAGAGAATAGAAAGAGTGGAAGCAAATACCATGAGTAGAGACAAGTTTTTCAAAGAGTCTTATTCTAAAAAGAAGCAGAAAAAAATGGGATGGTAGCATGTAGGAGATGAGAGGATTAATGATATGCTTTCCGGATGGTTGAAATTGCATGTTTTTGTGTTGATGGAAATGGTCCAGTGGAAAGAGAAAAGAAAAAATCCATCAGATGCCCAAATGTAGTTTCTTGGTCTGTTTTCTTAGTTTACCCATATAGTGCTGACATCTATTAAAATAAGATTGATTAACCCAATTCCTACAGGCAAAGAAAATGTTATGGTTCAAAAAAATACATCAAGACACAAGCATCTTGATCATATAATCGTCAAGGATTTTTCAAAATTAATCCTTCTTGTCATCACTATTTTATAGAATTAACTGAATTTCCCACCAGTTGTGCTATTATATCATAGGCTTAGTTCTTCTGATCAAAATCTAATTTAATTTCTCACAGAGAGAAATCCTTTATTTTAACCATTAGGTCACACTCCCATCTAGAAGCATAAGTACCATTCTGTTATGGGAATTCCAAAATATGAGTAAATGTATCTATCAGTTAAAACAAATAAATCATATGTAGACTAGATCAGAACCATCAAGGTATGAGTAGTTAAATATCATTAAGAAATCAAGTGTGTTAAATATTTTAAAATATCTGATATTTGTTATTTTTATCTTTGTAACTCAATATTAAGAAATGTATTATTTTTGGTTTACATTATCATATGAGGAAAGTATTAACAAAATGTCAAAATTATCAATTCAGTTACTTAATAATTTTTTATAAACAAACAACTAATTGAATGATTAATGTTTATTTTATACTAAATCCTAATAGTTCCTTGAGAATGTAGCTTTAGAAACTATCAGTTCAAATTTTACATTAAAGCAACAGAAGCCCAACTAAAACTGGTTTTAAACTATGGCATGATTTACTGGTAACTGAAAATCCCCAAATAAGGCAGGATTCAGCACTTGGTGGTACAATACTTTAACTAGTGTCATCAAGAACACAATTTCTTTTGTTTCTCTGTTCTGCCCTCCAGAGATATTTTCTCCATCATCAGATAGGTAAAACACAGCCACAAAATTGGCTTCCATTAGCAACCAGGGTCACATACCTCCTTATTCACATCTAGGAGGAGACAGACACTTTGTGATTCCAGAATTCCAAGTAAAATATTCAGAGGGTACGTCACTAGGACAGCGTCTGAGGACAAGAAAATAAAAATGCTGACTATCTCAAATCAAAAAGATTCTCTGAAGTTAGGAGATTAATTGGCTTTTTTCAGACTGCCTGGGATACATGTAGGAGGTGTAAATAATTGTTCTAAAATCTTGATACTTAGGATAAAAGGAGCCAGCAATACCACTACTGACCTCGATGTTTATAATAATTTCCTGATATTTTTACTTTATTTCTTTTATCAATGATTGGATTTCTTAGACAAGAGTAGAGGGAAATGTATGGGAGTTTTATTATGTAAGTATATTAATCAAACCAACAAAAATATTTACTGATTCACTGAATTTTACAGATTAGAGGTGGTTCCTGCCTTCAAGGAACTCAGAGTCTCACAGGAAAAAAAGATGTGAATGAGCCAGAGATATAGCATGTTAAGTGTTGTAACTGAGTTAATACACACTGCTGGGAGAACATATATAAAATATCTGTATTACTTTTCTAGTGCTGAATAATAAATTACCACAAGTATAGCATTTTAAAATAATACACATTTATTATATCACAGTCATCCTGGTTTTGGAATCTGGGCATGATTTCGCTGGGTTTTCTGCTCATTCTCACAAGCCCATAATTAAGGCTTCAATCACTCAGATCTCAGTACTCATTTGGGGCTTGGGGTACTCTTTCAAGCTCATAGGTTGTTGGCAGAATTCAGGCCCTCATGACTGCAGTGAGGAGGCCCTCAACTCTTAGAGACCAGCTAGCTACATTCCCCTTCAAGGTCAACAGAAGAGTCTTTCATCTCAATGGGGGCCAGTCCCTCTTTTAAGACTTTCCACCTGAAAAGACCAACCCCACCCAAAATAATAATACTTTTGATTAACTCAAAATCAGTGAATTTGGAACATTAATTACATATGCAAAATCTCTTTAACTTTGCCATAATCTGTTGACTAGGAGCAAGTCACAGGTCCTGTCTGCACTCAAGAGAAGGGATATATATGGGTGCCTGAGTGGCTCAGTGGATTAAGTGTTTGACTCTTGATTTCTACTTGGGTCATGATCCTGGGATCCTGGGATCAAGCGGGTGTTGGGCTCCCTGCTTAGCGGGGAGTCTATACTTCTCCCTCTCCCTCTACCCCACACCCCATTCATGCTCTCTCTCATTTGCTCTCAAATAAATAAATAAAATATTTAAAAAGAAAAAAAGAAAAGGGATATATAGAAAATGAACAACAGAGGGAAAAAAAATCAGTGTCGTGACCCTGGCCCTAGGGTCCATTCACCATAGGAGCCAAGTATAATCTATCTAAAGGAGCGGAGGCTTAAGGAAGACTTCCAACAATGGGTAACAATGGGTAAAATGTGAGTTTGGTTATGGAAAATAAGACATTTTAATTTTTATTTTATTTATTTTATTTTTTTAGGATTTATTTATTTATTTGAGAGAGAGAGAGAGAAGCACACAAAGCACAGAGAGAGAGGGAGAGATAGTCTTAAGCAGACTCTGCTAAGCATGGAACCCGAGGCAGTGCTTGATCTCACAACCCTGAGATCACAACCTGAGCTGAAATCAAGAGAAAGATGCTTAACCAACTAGGACACCCAGTTGCCCCAAGATATTTTTAGATAAGAGAGGAAAGGGCATGTAGGTACTGAACTAAAATGAGCAGAAGTGTATATGGAGTTCTAAAGTGATTAAATGTGGAATAGAGAAATAGGTCCAATATTCAACCAAAACGTTTATAAGAAAAAAATGGCTTTAGCTTTGACTATGTATGGCCATATCATAATATGTCATAAAGAGTTTAGAATTTCCTCTGTAGACAGTGGAGAATGATCACAGGCATTTTCACTTTTGTCTATGCATCCACCCATTCATTCATCCATCAATATTTACAAAATGGTACTTTGTGCAAAGCACCTCTTAGATAATAAGGATATGCAGGTAAATGTTATGCTTTCCCTGCCACCAAGAACTTACAGTCTAGTGAGTAATGAGTCAAATTCATTTATCAACTTGTATAAATGTGACTATGAGACAAGAATAAATCTGTAACTTACTTGGTTCAGTCCCAGAGAGATTTTGCCATCCAAAGAACCCAGTTCAGCAACCAAAATTATTTCAAAATAATTCAGTTCCTTTACTTAATGTTTCTTGAAACTGGGAAGGGAACACAAAGTTGGCAATAATATTTTCTAACCTTTCCCCTTTTTTCCCCATCCACTGTCCTCAAACTAGAAGCAACATGTTAAAGACCATACAACCTCCATCTGCTTGGGTTCTGAAGTGAGTGGGTGGAGCCAAGTTTCCCAGGCCACTGATCAGAAAAACTTCTATTGAGATGGAAGGGTTTCTCTGTTGCAGAAGTAAAGATCACCTTAACTAATAAGAGGTATTGTATCCATGGATAAGAGCCTGGGAGAGCAATGCATTCCAAATAAAGCTCCATTTCAGTCAAAACAGGCAAATGGGAAAGCATTCTATGAAGAATGCAAGTAAATAAGAGAATGATTTATTATGGAAAGGGCTTCTGAGGAAAAATTTGGATAGGAGGGAAACAAAGTGGAGTGAAATGAAGAAGTGATGTAACTTTTATAAAGGTAAGTCTTGCAGCAATAGGTAGGGTGAATTATAGTACTGAACCAGCAGGAGCCTGTGGGCAAAAAGCTTGTGTAACTTCTTATTCAGAAATAGTTCTAAAGAGATGTAGTACTGATTGATTCAAATTTTTCTATGTCTAAAGCATTCTGTATAAGAATTTTGAAAACATTTTTTCATAGAACCAATCTTTAGATAGATATAATACTCTCTTTTAATGTATCATATCTTTCTGAACCCAGAAGACATGTAGAGTTACATTAAATTTTGCAAATATATATATATATAAAATCCACACTAGATGGGCAACGTGTATTTCTAAAAAGAGGGTATTTATGTATATATGAGAGTACTTATTCATTCCCTGGGAAGGTGTAGGCAGTGGAACCAAGAGAAAAATAGAGTCTGCAACAAATTATTTCAAAGCAATTAAATAGCTAGCTTTAAATATCTTAAATAATGAGTGCTTTCAGTCCAGTTCACATTTCTTATATTTTTTTTCTTCTTTTAAATCTACAGATTTAATATTTTCAAAAAGCTATTATGGAACAAATAGGTGAGAATAGCTATTTTAAATATTTTCCTTTATTCTTCCTAATTTCTTCTCTTAGATAAGTGTATTATCTGATTATGCTTGGTTGGAATAAGAACAGTTGCAAATGTCGATCCTTCCTCTTGTCTTTACATAACAATCTACGATGTAAATTTGATAATATAGAATCAAGCAGTCTGGATATAATTTAACATCTTCATAATATAATAACATAGATTATATATAAAAATGTACAGTGATTTTAACAAAAGTCTATAACATTTCAAAATCTCTCAGTTTGGATGACCTACTGCTATTCAAAATTATACTTCAATTAAGAAAATAGTCTTATTAAGCACTCACTGCATATATAGACCACACTTACTATTGTGGCTCATAAATTTCAGGTGCTTGCAAGTACTGGCTCTTATCTAAAGAATTAGTGATTAGTAAAGATCAGAATAAACCTCCATCCACTCAATTCCATGATTAATATTTCAAATTACCACTCACCAGAGTTACTATATAAGCAGCATTTATTAGTGCCTGTTATCTAGGGCATGCAGAAGGCTGGAAACTCACTTTGATCTTTTGTTAGTGATCATTAGACCACACTTTCTTTCATGTGACTCCTGAAATTTCTAAGTGCAGGAACACATTGTTTTCCGTTACCGCTAATCATTTATTTACAGTCTAGTAATTCTTTTATGAATATTTAGCACCACTCCTTTTTTTAATGTACTGTAATTTTTGGATTTATGTGATTCTCTAACATTATATACAAAATTGGGTAGCCTATAAAAAGAAGTTTCTTTTACAGTACGTTGATAATTTGGCACTCCTCCACCTTCCCTCCCTCCCCGAAAATGGCTTCTCATCACACTTCCAGTAGAATCCAGTCTCCCTCCTTGGCTGCCAGGCACTGCATGGTATCAACCCTGCCTACCTACTCTCTCTCTTCTCTTAACACACTTACTGTCACCCACTCTGTTCCCAGCACACTGGCTCTTAGAATATACACTGCTTTTCCCACCAGTGGAAAGTTGTGTGGATGCTCTCAGGAAAGACAGTCACCACTTCTGACCCCCTCCCTCACAGCTATTTTCTTGACTGACTGCTTTCTATCCTTCAGATCTCAGTTAATTTGTGTGTTTTGTTACGTGTTATTCAGTCAAAACTGTCAAAGTGGCTGGCACAGAGTAGATGACCAAAAAAGGTGAAGGAAGGAAAGAAAGGAAAAAGGGAAGGAAATAACAATTGTCTTTTGCATTGTTTCTTGTATACTGTTTGGAGTTACAAATACATAAACACAGATAATTCCATTTGAAAACTGATTCATTATGAGTATTATTATGATAAGCTCTACATCGCAGTTGTGTGATATGCTTCTACCTCTTAAACTGTGTAGATTTTAGGAGCATGTTAATTAACGCAAGGACTTGAAACATTTCTTGAAGTATACTATTTCATGAGATTTGACATACTGTAGATCTTTGGATGGTTCATTATAGTAATGAAAACAACATTGCTGTAAACAATCAAAGTAACATGCATGTAAGTTTATGGATATAGGCTCTCCTATTGCAAGATTATGTAATATGGGTCTCTATAATTAGCTAATCAGTTTAACAGTTTTTACTAATTTAATTTTCTTCTCCATTTCCTATTAATAGATTGTCATGGTTGATTTACCTGATGTAATTAATAACTTGGGAGCTGCTGAAAGGCATTGTTAAAGTGAATCTTTAAACATTTTCAAGCTATTTAATTTCCTTCCTTAAAAACAGATTGAAGAGTAGAATCAATTAGAAGAGAATAAGAATTTCAGTACAATATTAATATAACTTAGTTATTTTAATTGACCAATTTAAGAATTCATTCAATAAGTTATCTCATATATTTTTAATCTTTGAAAATTGTATTGTTGCTTTATTTCAAGTAATTATCATGAAGAAGCTGGGAAATTTTATAAGAGGAAATAGAAAAGGAAAATTTTCAAAGATATATATTCAAATTTCACAATATATAGCAAAAATATTGCCTTTGTATTTTTGTATGTCATTGACTTTATAATAGACTTTTCCACTTACCTTTAATGGGTAGACCAAATAAAATTTTAAGGGTTTGCTTCATCTTAGAATTTCAATTCTGTATAACTCACTTATTCAAGAAAATATTTGAACATGTATAGTGTTCTAGTTAAATTAAGGAATTATTACTAGATAATTATGTTGTTGATTTACTTGGTAAATATTTATTGAGTTCTTACTTTGTCTTACATTCTGAGGCAACAGCAGTAAAGAACAGAGTCTATGACCTCATGGAAATTATACCTGAATAGGAAAAGAGGCAGATGGATAGATAGATAGATAGATAGATAGATGTCACAGAAAACTATAAGGCAGGAAAAGTGGTTTAGAGAATGTTAGGGAAGAGAAGATGATTGAAAAGGTGACAGTGTACAAGATTTTAATGATGATTATAATGATGAGTTGTGGTATTAAGACGGGCAGCTAAGCATGTGAGGGCATCAGAAAGTATAAAGAGATGATATGCATTCACTTTGAAAAAAAAAAAAAAAGAGATGATATGCAGTGAGCATGCTCTTTCTAGCCTTGAAGAATTGCTGAGTTTTGGGTATGTGAGACAGTAGAAGATGGTTTATATAAAATGAGATGTTTATAATTGAAATTATGGGAATTTGGGTATAGTTATTGTTATTAGTGGGACAGAGCATAACCTTGAAAGAAGGTGGCTGAGATATGATTGAGGATTGAATCACTGAAAAAAAAGAAGGTCAAGATTCTTCTCTGTAGATATTGAACCATTGGAAATTCTGACTGGAAAAAACAAAGTGGCAGTGACCTAGGTGTTAAAATCTTTAAGAAATGAGTAATTAAATATAATTAAATTACATGTAAAAATTACTTCAAAAAAGAAAGGTAGCAGGCAGTGTAATCTGAGAGTTTGGGCTTCAAAACAGGGAGTTTTCAGGAAGGAAGTAGTCTGGAAGAGGCAATGAAGAGTAAGGACTCCTATGCTAGGCATTTCATTGGGCATCTAAGGTGCTTCCATAGCAAACCAATGTTGCTAGTTTATCTGGTGGCTATGGTGGATTGGTGCTCAACACCATCCCACCCTTGTTCCAATGGGGCTTGATGAATAGCAGAACATGGCAAACTGCAAGCTCCATTTTCAAGATTCTCTTGTAGTGAGAGCTTCAGATGTGATATAGGTTTAATCTCATGCCCTCTCAGAAAGCTCTTGTTCTGTAATTTCTGCTCCATTGGCTGACAAGCACACTAGAGAGGCACATGCAGCTTCTGATGCAGAATCAGCAGCAGTCTCAGGATCTTGTCAGGTGCTCTGTGGGTGCTGAGCGGCAGGGCATGTGGCACATCTCACTGGTGCAGGTTGTAGCAGATATGCTGTGGTTCTGGAGCAGCTACTGCTTTTGTTGTTTTTTCTGCCCGCTGCAGTGGTGCCAGAGACTTCCTGACTGGGGGAAGAGATAGCAATTCCCCTGGATCCTGGTTCTGTGGGATGTCTTTAAGGTTGGTTAGTAATGTTTAACCTAAAGTCTATTTCTTCAGCCCTCCCAGTGAGTCAGTCATTTACTATGCTGTGACAAATCCCCCCACAACTAAAGTGGCTTCTCACCTCTCTAATAGAACCTTGAGCAATACAGAACAGTTAGTCAGAGAGAGCTACATAGAATTCCATATGGTAGACATACAGGGAGGAGTTAAGGAAAAATGTTACATTAATGACTTCATGTAGCTTCCTCTTTTGATCATGAAGCCTTCCTTTTGGCTGTAGAATGTAAGGGCTATTTATTCAACATGTTTTCATGTAGGTTTGATAGAATTTCATATCTGGCATTATCATTATTTTTCATTAATTATCTAGTTATCTATGGTTCTTTACTAAGCCAGTATGACAAATGATCTACCTAGCCCAGGTGCATGTCTTTTCATAATTAACCTTCTAAAATAGTTCAAAAGCATGGACACATTTGTATAAAATACAGTAAAACAACTTCACTAGTTTACTGAGATTGCTGTAACAAAGTATTATAAACTGAGTGGCTTAAACAACAGAAATTTATTGTCTCACAGTTCTGAATGCTCAAAATCTGAAATCAAGCCATTGGCAGGGTTAATTCCTTCTGAGAGCTGCTAGGTAGAATTTGTTCCATACCTCTCACCTAGCTGGTGTTGCCTTGTGGATCCTTGGCTTGTAGATGATGTTCTTTCTGTGTCTTCACATGGTCTTCCCTCTGTAAGTGTCTGTCTCTGTGTCCAAATTTCCTTGATTTATAAGGAGACAATCATATTGAATTAGGACCCAACCAGATGACCTCATATTAATGTGGACATCAAAGATCTTATTTCCAAATAAGGTCACATTCACAGGTACTGGGGGTTAGGACTTTAACACCTTTGTGAGAAAGCACAATTTAACCCATAACAACAACCAAATAAAAATATAAATGTCTGGTATGTGTAAGGTAAGGTAAGTGTATAGTAGAGTTGATAAATGGAGACTGGAAGATTGTGTAACTAATCTACTAACTTAATCTCACAAGAAATGGACACGTATCAGGAAATACCCTCATTTTGCCAATAAGTACACTGTGTCTCTGGGTATTTGCATAATTTGGCCAAGTTTAAATAAGCATAAAGGCAGTTTTTGAACTCTGAAATTGTAGAACTGATCTATTTGAAACACAGTCAATACATTTTTCCACTCTTCTACGCTGTTTTCCCAAAATAAAAAAGCTACGTTAAGAATTAAAATCTAGAAAGCATCTTTTTCTTGATACTCATAATCTTATGGAAAAATATAATATTGTAAGAACTGTTTCAACCATGAGGAACAGAAAATGTGTGTGCTGGGAATTTAAGCTCCTTCCAGGTGTGTGATGCTGATATGGTGGAAACTTTGGTAAGACTTTTGGTAAGAGATGATGAGGACTATGGGAAAGGAGAGAGGGAATGTGATCCCAGAAATATATCTGGGATAGAATTTGTAAGTTTTGATGATTTAGTAGATGTGTAGTAATGAGAAAAAGGGGAGTTTAGAATGACTCCCAGATTTCTGTTTTGAAAGAAGGAAGTCAGGCAGAAAAGCATCCATGTGTATATAGAACCATATTCATAAAGAGAAGATACAGGGAAAGTAAATTTTGAGGGCATGGGATTGGAGGTGACTTTGAAACATCCAGATGATGGGCACCAAGAAGTTTGAATATAAGAATCTGAGTTAATGGAAAAAGCCAATGATAGTCTTTAGAATCCAGGACTGAATATCAAAGTAAACGTGAAAGAGTAGTCAAATTGAAACATGAGTCAGAAATCAGAGAAATGGATAATGAAATCGAAATAATTGTGACATGATATTTGGAATTTTTTGCAATATATATTTTTATTTGTTTAATTATGTAAGCACAGTATGTTGATCAATATCAATATTATGCATTTGGATTTGTGTATTATTTGTATTAATCAGAATATGATTATATACATACTGATTAATCCTCAAGATTTTTGAGAAACAGTGGGTTTTATCCTAAGTGTAAGGTTCCTTTTAATATACTTTTTGCCAAACATTCAGAACATCAAGCTAATAGGAAAGAGGGGGGGAGCCTTATTGTCGGTTCCATCACTGTTGAGTTAGCATCATCTGCTATTTTTTAGGTGCCAAATATTGTTGATTACAAATAAAGTATAATTTTAATTGTCAGCTCATTTTTATAGTGATTTTAAAATACTTAAGTGTAAACAAGTATTGCAGAATTCATGAGATGTCAGTAATAGGAGCATGTTATATTTTCTCTCTCATTAAATTCATTTTAGTTTTCCCATACGTGATCTTACAGATTAAAGCAAATGGCAGGGAAAAACTCTGAAGGAATGCAAAAAAAAAAAAAAAGTGCATAAGAAGAAAGGCACTAAGCATCTACAAGTGATTCTTCTTTAAAATAAAAGCGTAAGTGACAGCTTAAATAGTGAAATGTCATAGAATAATAAATGAGTTAATTTATTTCTACAATTTGTTATAAAGGAAAAGACAGTGGATTGAAGCAAAGAAAAAGGCTAAATCATGTAGTGTATTTACTTTGAGAAATAGAAATCAAATTTATTATTGTATATAAGTAATTATTTTGAATGTCCAGTTTTGTCATAAATGTGTCATTTAGTTGTTCAGAATACTATGGTACCTCCCTAAGTCTTTTTTTTTTCCTGCATTTTTTTATTGAAGTATGGTTAGCCTACATTATTATGTTGCTTTTAGGTGTACAATATAATGATTCCACAATTATGTACATTATAAAATACCACAGTAAGGGTGCCTGGGTGGCTCAGTTGGTTAAGCGACTGCCTTCGGCTCAGGTCATGATCCTGGAGTACCGGGATCGAGTCCCGCATCGGACTCCCTGCTCAGCAGGGAGTCTGCTTCTCCCTCTGACCCTCCCCACTCTCATGTGCTCTCTCTCATTCTCTCTCTCTCAAATAAATAAATAAAATCTTTAAAAATAAAATAAAATAAAATAAAATACCACAGTAAGTATAGTTACCCTTTGTCACCATACGGTGTTATTATAGTATTATTGATTATATTCCCTATGCTGTACTTTTCAATTTTGTTATTATTTTTTTAATTTAAATTCAATTAATTAACATATAGTGTATTATTAGTTTCAGAGGTAGAGTTCAGTGATTCATCACTCTTATATAATATCCACTGCTCATTACATTACCCAGTTACCCCATCCCCTCACCCGCCTCCCCTTCTGCAATCCTCAATTTGTTTCCTATGGTTAAAAATCTCTTATGGTTTGTCTCCCTCTCTGGTTTCATCTTGTTTAAAGTAAAATAATATAAATCTTTTTTTTTTGAGATTTTATTTATTTATTTGAGAGAGAGAAATTGAGAGGTAGAGAGCACGAGAGGGAAGAGGGTCAGAGGGAGAAGCAGACTCCCTGCTGAGCAGGGAGCCCGATGCGGGACTCGATCCTGGGACTCCAGGATCATGACCTGAGCCGAAGGCAGTCGCTTAACCAACTGAGCCGCCCAGGTGCCCTAAATCTTTTTTTTATTGAACAGTCTCAATGGAGTATTTCCTTATATGTGTATTAAATTATAAGAGAATGCATAACTCCAAAAAGATCCTAACTTTGAGTAGTGGAAGATACTCTTTTAAAAATTTATTTCTAAAAGTGTTAAAATAAAATATGTATATCTTTTGATGAGTGTATAGTATTCCACCGTGTGAATGTATAATAATGTATGTCCTCATACATAGTTTAATGGGCATCAAGTTGTTGCTGGTTTTTTGCTGACACAAAATGCGGTATAGTGAACATACATTTATGTACGCTTTAAGTAATTTTGAAAATATGGTAGGATAAATTCTTAGAAGCAGGATTAGGTTACAGAGTACTTGCATTTTTTATTTTAATAAATATGAGTAAGTTACTTTCCAAAGATATATATGACTTTATATTTCCCTAGTTGAATGTGTGCCTACTCTGCCTGTCACCTTATAATGACATCTGTAACATTTATGACCTTATATTTGACATCTATGACACTATAAGGAAACACTAGCTTCCTTTTATAAATGAGGAAGGTGTATTTCTAGGCAAGTGAGATATTTATCTCTATGTTTATTGACCTTTTGTGTCACTTGGTAGTCCCTCTTTTCTGCCTTTTATTCAGCTTTACAAAAGAAATTTGGCTTAGTTTTTAAAAATTTCTTTGTAAATTTTTATTGGTTTCAGTTTAATCTACCCAAGCCTTATTTTTCATTGGTAGACACTGACACTGTTTGTCAGTAACTATACACTGGATTTTATGTGTCTACCTAAATATCAGTAGCATGACTCACATATTCCAACAAGAAATTAACCATACCACTGACTTTTTGTTTCCTGTATTCTCTTTTTTTCCCCAAGTCTCTACTTTGAAGACATTAAGGACTAAGGTAAACATAGTGTCAAATATATATTTTTTATTTTGTTAGAAAACATAGTATCAAGGCATTCCCATTAGCTATTAGATTATTTTAGGAAAGGAGTCTTAGTTGTATTTGAAATATGAAATGCCTTCATCAAACACAAGATCACACATATGCTAATGATGAAGAAAAAAGCAGATGATCAAAGCCCATAACAATAAAGCACTATATTAGAAAAAGAGGTGTGCCTATGAAATGCCTATGAACATAAAGTGGTTCACTTCCAATTTGCAAGGTAACCTTGGAAAACGAGGTCCATTTTAAATGTGCTTTTATGCTTAATTGGCCTCTTTGGTAAATCTGCCCTAAATAATTAAAATGTTTTTTGAAACTTTAGGCCATTTTGGATCTCGAACCTGAGTACTGTAATTTCTAACTAATTCAATGTAGCACATCAATAAAATGATTTCACCAGCTTCACTCCTGTATCCATACTAATCCATCTGAAAACACTATGCTAGATAATTTATTCACCCAATAACTATGTATTGAGCTTCTGCATTGGGCCATGCTTTGTGCTGGGCACCAGAAAAATGACTAAGACACAGAAGCTGACCTTGAACAGGTGCCAGCCTAAGGGGAAGTCAGTCAAGGAAAGCTGTGATGACATCGGAGTTACGTAGGCATGTGTAAAGGGGAACCCCAGGTCCCGCTGGAAGAGGGAGGACAGAGAAAGTTTCCTGAGGAAGGTGACAGTTGTGGTGAATTTTAAGGGAAGATTAGAACTTAGATCAAGGCAAAATTGTATTGCAAGCTAGGATAAAGAATATGCAGTCTAAAGTAGAGAGTTCAGGGAATGTAAGTAATTTAGTTTGGCTGAGGGCATACAAGACACCAGTGAGAGATGGAACAGGAGAGGTAGAAATGTGCCAGGCCATCAAACATCTTTTGTGTCAGTTTGAGGCGTTTAGATTTTGTTATGAAGACATTGGGGAGCCATTATGGGATTTTAAGTAAGGAATAATAAGGCAACATCTCCTAAGTATTAAGACACATTGTTAGCTAACATGCTGCCATTGATGGACACTACAGAAAAAAGAACTAAAAGCAGTCAAAGAAAACAAAAATTTCATAGTGCATCTCAATAGATCCTAAGGGATTCAGTTTACTATGGTAACTGTAGCTCTTACTTATTTAGTGCTATATGCTTGTGTGTTAAATACTTTTCATGCCTTTGTGCCATTTAAGCTGCACAAGAACACTGTGAGGTAGTTACTAGGCTATTATCTCTTTTTAAATGAACAAATAAAAATACTCTGCTGCCTGATTTTGCAAAATTAAAAGGGGGATGCAAACGACCCTTCCTTTGAATTGAGAATATGTTTGTGTAGATGTGCTTGATCTATCAAGGACAGTCAACTTAGGAGTTGGAAATGATTGGTCATTAAAGAACTCCTTATCAGGAATCCAACAATAAATATTAATTCATTTGTTAATTTTCTGGGGTTTTTTTGTTGTTGTTGTTTTGCACTGATTATTAATTATGTTCCTGATATTGAACTAGGTGCTGGAGACATGAAAGTGAACAACACAGTTTTTTCCCTAATGAACCCTCTGGTATAAAGGAGAGTCTAATGAAGCTTTGGGTGTATTTTTATGTTTTGGAAATCAAATTATACACACATACCTGCTCACACTTGCCTAGTGCTTTATAAAACAGTATTATTCAGGAATATTTTCCTATGCCTTCTAAATTTCCATGATTTTAAATTATATTTTAATCAGTTTTAATTATGAATATCATTGTATATAAATCTTGATCATCATTTCTGATTATTTCCTCATAATGATTTCCTGGAGCAGGTATTAGTTGCTTAACAAATAACTTTGCAAAAGACTGTAATGATTAACACTCCCACCAGCAAGCACCCAGTAACTGTGAGAGGAATTTTTCTAATGTTTTTTTATTTGTTTGTTTTAATGTAAATGTTCTCTCTTGGCATAGTGTTGGAAAATGTGCAAAGATGGGTCAAAAATGGTTACAAGGTTGACCTAGCCTTTTTCAGAATTTTTTTTGAATGCAAAGAGTTTTCAACTTCTGTTGTTTTGCTTGAAAATTTTTCAAAATTTTTTATTGCTAACAATGACTATTTTTAGAAAAGCTGTCATTTATTTTGCAATGAAAATCTTAACAGTATGCGGCTTTTCCTTTTTCTAGTAAGTTATTGTTGTGAGTTTAACAACTACATGTCTACTTCTATTTGAAGATTATGGAAGAGATAAAGATGGGAAACAAAAAAATAAATAAATAAAAGACAGCTAATTAGAATATTTTAATAGGCACATCAGCTTCCCTGGCTGAAGCTGAATCAGTTTTGTGGGAGTGGTTATGTTTTCAGACCTGGCCTTCTTTTTATTATTTCTAGTCATGAATATTTTGTTTGCAATAACAATTTCTTTGAAGGCTTTCTTTTATGATGACTGCACAAAGTTAGTACCTCATGACATTAATTAAAAAAAAAAAACAGAAATAGTTATGAGCAAAGACTCTGGAGTTATATTCTGTGTTTAAATCCCTGCTCTGCCACACACATTTACGATTTTCTGTACCTTCTTTGTTATCACTAAAGTGGGTATAACCATGAAATAAATTTTAGGTGTTGCCTTTAGCATCAAAGACATAAAATCTGCAGTTTTGAGTAGTATCTGGTACCTAATAAGTGATTAATAGATGCTAGATACATATTTTTGTTTTAAAATTCAGTTCATTGGTCAATGATTTCATGCTGCTGTGCTGAAGGTTTAAAAGTTACACAGGTATCAAATACAAATGTAAAAACAAATTTGAATTTGTCTGTAATAATTGGGAAAACTAACATGTAAAGAAGTTCGAAGTTCACATTACCTGGAGCTCAAGAGAAATGTATATTTCTTTAGGAAGTTATACACACACACACACACACACACACACACACACACACGCAACTGCCTTGTTTGCTTATTTGTGTATCTGTTATTAAGGAAATGTATAGAACAGCTGTTTGAAAAATACTCAATTTTTGGAGATTCAACTGAGATTTGGAATTATGTGTGAGGATAACTTTTGGAATCTGCCAGTTGAAGAAACCAAACTATAAGGCATAGGCAGTTAGGTGATTGGAATAGTCAGTTTGCACTTTATTTGTGGAATATGTGTCTTTCTTTTTTCCTCTTGTACTCTCCTTTAACATCTAACAGAATATAATGGTTCTGAACTTCTAAAAATTACTTCTGATGAAGAAAGACAAGGTTGAGTTCTCACAGAAACCATCTTGAGTCCTTTGTTATCAGGGAAAAGAGAGAATATTTTCTCTAAAAGTGGTGTCTGACTTCCTCTCTTGTTCAAGCTAGGCTTTCAGAACTCTGACCTGACTGAGTCCACAAAAGCCACATTTGATTGTGGGAGTAACTAGAGGCGATCCACAGCTTTGAGCTTGGAGCAGAGAGAAACCACAGACTGCATTTCGCACAGGAAGGCTTTATACAATTTTAAGTTTAAAGAGAAAGTTTGGAATCAAGAGCTAACATTGAAATGAAGGGTCCTAAGAAGGGGTTAGGTGGAGTGGGCAGATTCAGACTGCAAGGCTTGGGAGTATTCCCTGAAGCAAGAGGACGTGGTGAAGAGGAGGGCGCTATTAAGAGTCCTAAGATCCTTGGGACACAGAGAACTTTATACATATCCCTACAAATAAAATCTTGTTCATCTCAGCCCTAAACCTCGTATTTGACCCTGATACATGATCTCAGACCACAGCTGGGAGAAGAGGAGGATGGATAAGATACCTTAGTAATATAATTCGAAGGTCCATCCTAATCAACAGGAAGGCTAGGGTTAAAAGCCTTTATTCCCTTACCATTTTCTAAGTCCTATATAATATCTGAAGTCTATGAGCCCTTGTGGAGGGGCACTACTCAGATTTCTACCATCCTCACATCCAAATACCTCGCCGGGAATTCATGGACAAATGGTTCTACTTTGCTTTGGACCCCAATGAAGTGGTATTGTTTCTATACTTTTAAATGCCTGTAAAATAAGCTCTTGTTATTTGTAATTCTTTAAATTTTAAAACATTCCTGCCATAAACATTTTCTCATTTGTTACTTGTAGATGATTCAAGAGACATAGGATTTGTATTATGAATTTTATTTCAAAGATGAAAAGCAAATATATACAGATAATAAAGTTAATGCCATACCGTAGTGAAGTTTAATAGAAAGGACTAGAATCCAGAGCTAAGGGTCTTAGGACTTATTTCAGAAGTAGGAGTAAAGGCTCTATGGTATTATTATTTTTTAAATTACTAACATGAATAAAATCATCAGCATATAGATATAAATTAAGGAACCTCTGGTCATATAACAGAGCCTCAAATGCCAGGTGTGCTCTGTGCTAGTCTGAAACCTGTCACAGTCTGTGAGAGGTTGACAGGTCCCTCCACCCTTCACAGATTATTATCCATCTAAAGTTGATTATGCCTTGGGTTTTGAGCAAAGGAAACACTTGTGTATCTTACGTCTGTTTTAAGAGGATCTCTCCAGCAGCTATGTTGAGAAGAGATGGAAAGAAACAAGATAGAAACAGAAATTAGTTATGAGGATACTGCAGTAATCCAGAGGACAGATAAGGACAACTTGAACCAACATGGTTGCTGGGGAAGAAATGGATATGCTTTGAAAAGGAGAGCCAATGGAATCTCTTAAAAAACTGAATGAAATGAAAGACAGGAATCAAGGGTGATTTCAGGTTTCTTGGCCTTGGTAATATCTAAACAACTTTAATGGAGTATTGAATACCAAAAGTTACTTCAGTGGTACATATAAAATTCAATTAAAATATTCCCCAGATGTTAAATAAGAATTTCAGCCTGGATTTTAGCTATATATATATCTAGTTTCAAGTTCATAAAATATAGATTGAAGAGTATACTACCTGGTTAACAATCTATGTAAAAAAAAGGAGGGGTGCTTTCTTGCTAAAACCCACAAGAAAATAATTGACAATGATAACATGCAGTTTTCAGTTCAGGCATAATAAAAAAAACTCAAGTGGAAAAGACTTAAGGGGATTTTTTTGAAAAGATCTATTTGAATCAATGATATTGCATGCTGAAAATGTAACATAGTCTTAGGCCTATCCATGAATATAGTGGAATATATATAGTGGACTCTCTCCACCAGTATAGTGTCTAGATAAGCCTTTCTGTCAGCCATGGTTGCTCACCTGAACCACAGAAAAAAAGAAAACAGTTTGAATAACTATCTCAATTCTCCTAAGATGCTACATAACTACTACTAATCTAGATGTAAAAGAAGTTAATTCCTCTTTAATTCAGCATATAAATGATGCTTGAGGCTTATGCTCTTATGTAATCCTGGTTGAGAAAGACTATTCCAGATAAGGGCCACATCTAGCGGGTCACCTGTTTTTTTAAAGAAAGTTTTATTGGAACACTCGTTTGTTTACAATTTATCTATGCTGCTTTTGTGTTGCAAAAGTAGAGTTGAGTGTCAGGAAAGAGGTGTGTAAAAAGTTTGCTGACTGGTAATTTCTATCAATGAAAATAATGTATCTGTTCTAAACCTTCTTGTTATAAAATATCTGAATATTTTGTCACATTTATCACAAAAGACATTGGTAAACATGAGTTTCAAGATAGTATAGGAATAGAAAACCTGATATATCTTGTGTTTAATTCAATTCATCAAGTAATAATTCCTTAGCATAGATCACATGCTGTGTTTGGTTTGGAGTTCAAAAAGGATGAGGCACAATCCGTGTGCTCAATGAACTTACATTCTTTTTTTTTTTTAAGATTTTTAAAATTTATTTATTTGAGAGAGAGAGTGAGAGAGAGAGCACAAGAGGGGGTAGGGTTAGAGGGAGAACCAGACTCCCCGCTGAGCAGGGAGCCCGATGTGGGACTCGATCCCGGGAATCCGGGATCATGACCTGAGCTGAAGGCAGTCGCTTAACCAACTGAGCCACCCAGGCGCCCGAACTTATATTCTAATAGATAAAATACACATACACAAATGTAATGCTGTGTGGCAATGTTAAGTTAGAGTTATATGCAGAGTCCTATCTGAAATTAAGGTAAGTCTGCTGAATTTGTATTGGGGAATGTTCCATGCAGAGTAGACATGTGACCTGGGCTTTAGAGAACCTTGGAAATTTGACAGGAAGACAAGAAAGAAGAAACATTCTGGAGCACCTGGGTGGCTCAGTCAGTTAAGCATCTAACTGGTGATTTCGGCTCAGGTCATGATCTCATGGGCCATGGGATCAAATCCCCATGTACGGCTCCGCACTCAGGGGAGTGAGTCTGCTTGAGGATTTCTCTCCCGCTCCCTCTGCCCCTCCCACTTGTGCTCTCTCTCTGTCTCTCTAAAATAAATAAATAAATCTCTTAAAAAAAAAAAAAGAAAGAAGCATTCTAAGAGAGAGAGATGCATGAACAAAGAATAAAAGTAATAAAAGTATGTGGGTTTTAGTCCTTTCAGACTGCTATAACAAAAATACCATAGACTGGGTGGCTTATAAACACCAGAAATTTATGTCTCTCAGTTCTGGAGGCTGAGAAGTCCAAGATCAAGCACCAGCAGATTCAGTGTCTGGTAAGGACCCACTTTTTGCTTCAGAGATGAACGTCTTCTTTCTATGCCCTCACATGGTAGAAATGAGAAGGGAGCTCTCTGGGGTCTCTTTTATAAGGTCACTAGTCTAATCTTTGAGGATTTTACCCTCATGAACTAATCACCTCCCAAAGACCCCACCTCCAAATACCATTACACTGAAGATATATTGAACATACAAATTTGGGGGGGAACACAAACATTCCATCTATAACAGGGACTCTCTTGAAAAGTAAGCACAAAGAATATTTTCTAAGCCCAGTTTCACTGAGCATCTGACCTCCAGTTTCCTCAGCCTGGTCCCTTGCACCAGCATGCAGCATTCTCATGCTCCTGACAGCTGCTATGCTACTTACTGGTATTCCATGCTTACTCCCCATCAGAGACCTGACGGCATCAAGGTACTTCTGTTCTGCATTCTGTGCTCATTCCTCCCACCAGATCAGATGTTCTTTTTTTTTTTTTTAAAGATTTTATTTATTTATTCATGAGAGACACACAGAGAGAGAGAGAGGCAGAGGGAGAAGCAGGCTCCCAAGAAGCAGGGAGCCCGATGCGGGACTCGATCCCAGGACCCTGGGATCATGACCTGAGCCGAAGGCAGACGCTCAACCACCTGAACCACCCAGGCGCCCCAGATCAGATGTTCTTGAGGCCAAGAGGATATACCCAAGTAGATCCCCTATTACCCCTCTTAGACCATCTCTATGTACCAGAAACTCTGAAATTCCCTAACCCAGTAACCTGGCTCTGCTTCCAAGGCCTGAATGGACCTCTTCCTTTGTCTGGAGACCTCATCTCTGACATGTGCATCCCTAGGACAAGTGAGCCAAAGGGGGACTGCTTGTGGCGAAGGAGCTTGGACCTATGGGCCACAGTGTACACATGTATACATGTGTCTGAGTCCCCTCACTGTGTGGGACAGAGCAGGTGGTGGTAGGGAAAGAAGGGGGACAGCATCAAACCTCCATGTGCATTGTTGTGACAGTGTAGCCAGAGGCCAGAAAACATGTTCCAGCTGCTGGCCAGCACTGTAGATCTGGGTATAGATCACACCCACTTGCATAGGGAACCAGAGCTCAACAAAGACACTGAATAAAAACCGTCATTGGAAAAACACTTGGCTAAAGAGAACAGAATGCCAGAGCCTGGCCTTTTGAGTAATTGCCAAGATTTTCTCTCTCTCTCTCTCTTTTTTTTTCTTTAAAGATTTTATTTATCTATTCGACAGAGGGAGAGAGAGAGCACAAGCAGGCAGACAGGCGGGCAGTGGGAGAGGGAAAAGCAGGCTCTCCGCCGAGCACAGAGCCCAATGCGGGGCTCGATCCCAGGACACCGGGATCACGACCCAAGCCGAAGGCAGACACCCAACCAACTGAGCCACCCGGGTGCCCCTCTATCTCTTTACAATGATAAATCGTAATAGCTACTCTACTATCACTCTCAATACATTCAGGTGCACCTTCTTTTTAGATTTTAATGGTTTGCTCTTTCTTCCCTTCCTTTCCATAGTCCACCTGCCTCTGAGCCTCAAAAATTTATGAGAAAGAGGATTAAAAGTTTTAAGTACTTGGGAAATAACTAATTTATTTATAATTAGTTTCTTATTTACTATGAAATTGCATATAAAAATATCTCACAACCAGTTGTAATCTGCTTTCAGAATATCATGCTCTAATCATATTACTTTATATATAGTATTATTTTGCTCAAATTGCCTTGTTTGTATCTTTTTCATAAACTAAAATAATCCAAAAGATTTTTTTAATGAGTTTTAAACCCAGCATTAATTAGCAGTCTGCCCCAGTTTTCTATACCTTGTATGTTCTGCTTAAAATAACTTTTTTTGTGTATTTATGCATAGCCATTTTCATGACTATTTAGGCTGTAAGGTGTACTTAAAAAATGTAGGATTTATAAATAGGGAGAAATGAGCAATCTACTCAGTTTACCAGGGACCCAGGAAAATTAGTTTCTGTACAAAGACTGTAGTTTTCAGTTCATACTTTATAAGGTTTTCAAAAACTGCATAAATGACAAAAAATTTCATCTTTTTTGTGTTATTCCTTCATTTAGTAAAGCTTATTTATTTATTTATTTATTTATTATTTTACAAAACAACAGAAGAGTGAGTAGTCCCATGTATCTAGACTTGGCTAGCCAGAGTTGCACCAGAAAATTTGATCAGAGTCAGGTTGTAGAAAACTGTGTATGCCATTCTAAACTTGATCTTTGAATAATGGGAATTTGTCTGGCTTGCTTTTTTTTTTTTTTTTTTTTGACAGTGAAAGAGCAGATCTGAGTTTCAGGGATATTTTGGGGACTTTGAAGGACTGTTTGCAAAGTGAAGATTCTGAAAAACAGGAAACTAGTTAGAAGGCTATTACCATAGTCCTTGCTAGAAGTGGGTCATGGCAGTGGCTGTGAGAGGGAAAGAATGAGAGAAAACGACTAATCAAAGAGAAATGTTTCTTATGGGAGGAAAGAATGTTTAGTCTGAAGAACAAAACCCACACACAGGGTTTCTAAATAATTGAAGATCTTATGTTTCATCTCAAGTGAAATGGAATTCTCTGTCTCTCTCACTTTCTCTTTCTCTCTTAAAGTTTCTGTGGGCAAATGGCTTTTGATGAAAGCTATGGTTTCTTCTAGAGGAGATGGTCCAAGTAAAGTGAACATTTTAAGCTGTATTAGTTAACAAATGGTGGCCTAGTTTCACTATATCCTCAATATTCCTTAGATAAATGATAAAAAATAAATTTAGGTTAATTTAAATCAGATTCTGTAAGAGTGAGTCTAAAAAAGAAAGATTGAAAGGTTTGCTCATAATGAGAAGAAAAGCTCACTTGATCTCCTTTATTAAAATTATTAATTAGGTCAGGGCATGACTTCCATGAAAATATGGTCTTCTACTGGCAAACAAAACAAAACAAAAAAATGCTCCAAAAATGCACATCCTATTTTTTCGAGAGAAAATGTTTCTCATTATGTAACTTCCTCTCAATACCAGAGCTCAGATCTGTTCCTCTTCAAAGCCACATTAGTGTCCCTAGCTCTATGCATCTTTGGCTTTCAGTTTCTTGTTCTTTGATCTATCTTAGGATCATATTGACAATAGCAGTATTAGGAGCACTATTTATACTTAACCGACTGAGCCACCCAGGCGCCCTAGGAGCACTATTTATACTTAAGAGCCCATCTTCACCTTGGAAATACCACTGCCTTTAGTATATACTTTTAGAATTTTTATTTAAAAAATAAAAATATTAATATTAATAAACTTCTAACAATAAATGTAAAGATTTAACAAAATATGACCACATAACATTAGCTTCTTCTGTAAACTGGCTAGTATTATTTAGTAATAATAATCCATGCCTCAAACATTTGCAAAAGTCGATAGTAGTGTATCTACTCATTTATTTATTCAGTCACTTGATAAATACTTTTTAAGAACCTCTTTAGTGCCAGGTACTTCTTTAGGCTCCATAACCTAGCAATGCTCAAAATAGAGACATTTGCCTGTGTCATGGAGTCTACACAGTGTTCAGGGGGAGACAATAAACAAACCCATTTAAGCAAATATATAGAATGTTAGGTAGCAATAAATATCCTGGTTGAAAATAAAGCAAAAAGAATGTTGTAAATTTAAGTAAGGTGGTCAGATAATGCCTTGATGAGAAGGAGACATTTGAATAAAGGTTTGATTGAAACAAACAAGAAACAATCTGGGAAAAGGCAAAGGAAATGGCAAGTGCAAAGACCCTGAGGTGGAAGTATTTCTGACATGTTTGAGCAGAGGGAGGATGATTCCACTACAAATGGATTAGGATGAAAATATTCAGTGGTGAAATCAGAGGAAAGGGGTACAGGTAGTGTAGGACATTGTAGGCAATAGCTATGACTTGGACTTGAGTGAGTGAGTGAGTGAGTGAGTGAGTGAGGTAAGAAGCCATTTGAGAATTGTGAGGTAAGTGAGTCAGGTAAGAAGCCACTTGAGAATTGTGAGCAAAGGGTGGTAGTGCTGGTCTGACTTTGGTGTAAACAGGATATCTTGGCTACTGTGTTGAGATTAGACCAAAGTAGGGCAACTGCTATTACTGGCAATGGTTTTGACCTCCTCCCTGAGGCAGCTTTATCTGAGTTCATCTGATTATGAGGAGCAGAGGTCAAGACTAAAAGAATCACGTCCATGGAGAAACAGAAATAGCAGTTGAGAAATCAGGGTCAAAGTAACAGCTAAAACTCAGAAAAGCTCACAGCTCAAAGATATGGGTCATATAGCAGGTCAGGATATGCACATTGTTAGTACAAATGAATGAATGACCACTTGACATCCTAAATGCTATTTAATATAATACCCAAGAAAGATAAAATCTGATTATGTTAATTTAAATTATATTCTAAGAACAAATAACTTACGTATTTTAGAAATGGAAATTGGACAGTTCCTATTGTGCATCACTGGAGGCCTATTGCTAGACTGACAAGATATTGGATGCTGGGTGCCAAAAGTAGTGTTGTCTATCAGTGTAGAATGTGCTTTTTGGTCTGGAAGCTTTCTAATACGAAGTGGCTAACGATTTGGATAAAATGTGCAAATGAACTCAAAATTAATAAAAGGTCATGGAAATTATTTAATTCAACGACATTTATGGAATACTCATAGTGTTCCAAGCATTTTACTACAAACAGGGGCTTAGTAGGGATGGGTGGTACAGGGTCGCATAGGACAGGGAGGGTGTGTACTGCAGTGGTTATGAGGTCAAGCTTTGGGCCAGAGAAACTAGAATTCCAATTCTAATACTTGCTAGCTTTGTGACATTGAATAAGTAATTTAATCCTTTTAAGCCTCAGTTTCTTCAGGGGTAAATGGTGATCTCAATTTCTGCTTCATAGGGCTGATGGAAGCTTAAATAATTATATGAAGTGCTTAGCAGAGAGCCAAGCGTGCCGTGACCCAGTTAATGGTGACAGTTGCTCTGTTGCTTTTTTTTTTTTGTCTAAGTTTAAGAGTTTACAGGTTATGACAATAAATACACATTTTACAATGTTACATGTTATAAAATAGATTGATATTGTATGCAGATAGGCGGTTCAATGTAATTGCAAGGAAGAAATATCTAAAGATATCTGAAGGAATCAAGAAAGACATTACATAGGTAGGTAAGGGAGAAAATAAGCTGGATTTTGAAAAATGTTCAAGGTAGAGGTCATCATTCATTCACTAATTCATTCATTATTAGTCATTTAATATTATTTTGTGTATGCTATATTCTGGAACTGTGCTAAGAACTGAAAATGCAAATCTTTGTATGAAATAATCTTTGCCCACCATTTTCCGCTATGATGGAAAAGAACAACTGGTAAGAATCAACTGTTACACATGTCAGTCTGTGTTCCCTAAAGCTTCCTGTAGGTTATATACCCTGAGAGCAGAATGGAAAGAAGGTAAATGAGTTTGAAGTAATGAGAGGAGGAAAATGAAAAGAAAATCCTGCAAGTATCCATTCTAGGTGCTTTGTAAGTGTGTTTTCCTCATATTAGAGGAGGGAACTTAGAAGCAGGGGTGTTAATTATCTTGTCCAGATCACTTAACCAGCAAAGGGAAAAACTGGGATTTGCACATGGCTGCAGCTAACTTCAGGGGAAAGGGAAGTGCATGTTGCTATGTGCCCAAAAGGAAAGAAGACCCGGAATATTTGTCAGCATCTCTCATGACAACCACACATGGCTCCCTGCTTTGAGGAACTGGTCAGAGTTGTGTTGGCTGAAATAAGTCAGTGCAGGAGGATCATGTCCTTTGGTTTCAGGGTTCCTGGTAAAGGCTGGAAATAGCAATGCAGAATATTGGAAGAGTAGTGTTCTGGAGAGATTATATAGTAGCCACTTAGGCATGGAGAGTGATCAGGGACGCAGACACAGAATCTCACATGAAATGAAAAGTTCTTAGGAAGCACTGGACTGTCCATGCTTCCATTAGAGTTCTGTGATCAACTGGACTTGCCATTATTAATGGGGAGCCCTAAAGTCTTGGGCATGAAGAAATTGTTCTGTAAGTTCAAGATCTTTGCAGACAAATAATGTTAAAGCCAAGAGTAAAATTCTTACAAAGAGTAAGAATCTTTGTGTTTAGTTTCTCATTTTGCCACATTTCATATAAGAAATTCTTATTGTTATTCCTTGTGGAGTGGAACTCGGGGAGCCATCAGAAACACACAAAAAATATAATTTTTATTTGCACTTTAGATTACATGATCTCTAACTACTCATTTGTATTAGAGTAGGACTGGCCATGTGAAAGGAGAAGCATTAAGCCCTTTGAGGGAGACAAAAACCTCAGAACTTTAACAGGGTTCTTTCTGTGTACAATTGAATTGTATTAAATAAGAACTTTGTGAAACCCTTGTTTGCTGCAGGTGTTACTGTTCACATCATTTCTGCCTTTCAAAAGGGCTTGGAAGCACAGAAATAGCCATTACCAATTGTCTCGGGGCAATTATTGGGGCATCTACCCTCCAAGAGAATGGGATCAAGATTGCATTTGATTAGTGATATCAGGAAGATGTGTGCCTTTCAACCACAGACTGAGAGGGTGTACATCATTTATACCTTCAGGTGAGGGAGGCAGAGAGATCTTTGGTCTTTACCCTTTACTACCTGGCTGACTTTGAAGAATTTTTTAATCCCACTGAACTCTACTCTCCTCATCTGTAAAATAGGGAAAATAATATTCACCTCAGAGGCTTCTCAAATATAAATGGGATCTAATGGAAGTTCTCAGCATGGTACATACATGATGACTCATCCTCCCTTCTCCCCCTTTCTCTATTCCTCAACAATATAATTATTATTAGCTGAGCCTCTACCTCCAAGGAGAGAATTAATTGAGGAGAGGGTGGACTCCCCTGGGGCATTGCTTTTGACTGTGCCTCTCTGCTCAGATGTAGAATCAAAGAGAAGAGATAAAAGGAAAGAGAAAATGAGAGTTATAGACCTTTTTTTGAGTTTATCAGCAATTTCTGTAGCTGGAACAAAAGAAAAAAGTAGTCACTGACTCCCTCTAGTTGTTATTGTGGTTGATAATAGAACTTGGAGAGCAGATGTGGAATGGTGCACCCTTCGAAGAGGCATTACAGAGGCATTGTACAGAGATAGGATGTATGTCCTAGCAGGGAGAGGATATCCCATGAGTTCACTGCAGGGGTGGCAGAGTCTGCAAAGATTAATGTAGCAGAAGTACTGAAGTTCTTATAGCATTATACCTGCTAGCTTATAGTATTGGCTTATGACCAGCAGGCCAAAAATCTCAGCAGAGAAGGAGTATCATAACAATTTCCTTCTTCCATTGCTTGATGCACAATGTTTTTCTTTATCTCACTTTCCCAAAAGGAAGCATGCATTTTTAAATCTCTATGACCGGACCCCCTGAGAAGATGCAGCAAGAAGGGCACACCATGTTTGTGATATTTTTACAAAAAAAATCAATAACTTCAGTGTAATCATGAGAAAATATCAGATAAACCCAAATTGAGACTCATTCTACAAAATATGTGACCAGTATTCCTCAAAAAGGTCAAGTTCATAGAAGACACAGAAACACTGAGAAACTGTCACAGGTCAAGTAGACTAAGAAGACCTGATGACTTTAACATGGGATCTTGGTGTCTTGGATTGGATTCTGGAACAGAATAAAAATATTAGTGGAAAAATTTAAGAAATCTGAATAGTTTATAGTTTGTACCACTGTTCATTTCTTAGCTTTGATAAATGTTCATGGTTATGTCAGATGTTAACAGTAGTTGAAGCTGGGTAAAGGGTATATGGGAACTCTGCTATCTTTGTAACTCTTCTGTGGATTTAAAATTGTTTCAAACTAAATTAAAAGAAAATTCTAAGGCACATACCACAGTGTGCTCTCTTGAGCCATGTCAACTTTATGTAAATTTGTGAGAATGAGGGCTGTTAGAGTTTTTGTTCATTTTATCATTTGGGATAAGGTGTCCTTCTCATCTGTCTCTTTCCCAACCAATTTAGTGAAGAACCAGGGAAAGGGAAAAATATGGAAAAAAGAAATGGAGCCCTGGGCGCCTGGGTGGCTCAGTTGGTTAAGCGACTGCCTTCGGCTCAGGTCATGATCCTGGAGTCCCGGGATCGAGTCCCGCATCAGGCTCCCTGCTCGGCGGGGAGTCTGCTTCTCCCTCTGACCCTCCTCCCTCTCATGCTCTCTGTCTCTCATTCTCTCTCTCTCAAATAAATAAATAAAATCTTTAAAAAAAAAAAAAAAAAAAATGGAGCCCTGCCCATGTAAAGTGAAGGAAACTCTTCAGAACTAGAACTTAAGGTAGTGCTTAAAAGTATCCAAAAAAGACCTAAGAGATATGGGGACTTATTTAGATGCAAAAATGTCATGAGGAAAGAGGAAAGGTTCTTTTTATAGTTCATCCCTATTATGTTTTCTAAGGTAACTTATATACTAAAAGCATAAAGGAAATCCCATGTTCTAATAAAAAGAAAATTAATTTACAAATAATCTTGGGAAGAGAAGATATTAAGTCACTAGTTTCATCCAGAAATTCAAAAGCATCTCATTTTTTAATCCTTAATTTTCAATATTGTTGAGCTAACAAGTAAATAATAATGAAATGACCTTAAAATGTGACCTCAGTGCTGTTGCTTCTGTGATTTATTAATCACAAAGAACTATCTCTAAGAGGCTTATTTCTCTAGTCACAACTGTCATTGGTGAATAAAGCATTTGGTTGTCTCTAGGGAAGTGGGACTGCTGCCAAACAGCTCATACGCATGAGGAACTAAGCATGGGTTAGGACATATATTTTGACCTTTATGATTCAGGACTATTAATTATGACAAATTTTTGTTAGTGACTGTTGAATTTTTTTCAAAAAAACTGTAACCCCGCTCTCCTAGGAGATGGTGCTCCAGTGTAGCTAAAGCCACTTTAAAGTTTATTAAGTCAGCCCTATTTGCTTGGAGGCATGTGATAGTCAGGAAGAGCAAGATGTGGTACATTGCATAAGATACCTACTTTCTCAGATTTATTTATTTATTTATTTAAAAGATTTTATTTATTTGACAGAGAGAGACACAGTGAGAGAGGGAACACAAGCAGGGGGAGTGGGAGAGGGAGAAGCAGGCTTCCCGCGGAGCAGGGAGCCCGATGTGGGGCTCGATCCCAGGACCCTGGGATCATGACCTGAGCCGAAGGCAGACGCTTAACGACTGAGCCACCCAGGCGCCCCTCAGATTTATTTATGACTCAAAGCTGCCTCCTTTTCTATCTAACTAACCAATCCTTCTAGTCGTACTCACATAAACATAGCATCAATATCCATAATACACATATATTCAGAATATCCCTTCTGTTTTATTTCTGAATGTTGAATTATCTCATACCATCCCAGAGGGGTGGCTGCTAGAAACCCTGGACTCTGATCATATGTGTTAAAGCTAACAAAATATAGTCAAAATTTATTGATATCATTTTTTCCCTTCACATTGATTTATGATTATTTTGCCACATTTGCTTCATGTAATTCCTTCTCCAACTTTTTATCTGGAACATTTGAAAGTAAGTAGCAGGCAGCATGGTGCCTCACCCCTAAAGACCTAGAATGTCTCTTGTAACAGTGAAGACTTTCTCCTATTATAATACAATACTATTATCGCACCCAAGAATTTCACACAATAGTATTATCTAACAGTGCATAGTCAATCTTCTCCCATTCTCCCCAAAGTACTCTTATTATTTATACCTCTTTTATTCAGTCCAGAATTTAATCAAGGATCACATGGATCCATAATTGGATCTTCCATGCACTCCATTTCCAAAGATTGATTTGCCTATTGAAGAATCAAGCTGATTCTCCTTTCTCATATCCCATTTCAAAAAAAACCTATCTTCCTCTATATAATATAAAAGAAAGATGAAAGGAGAAAGGAAGGATAAGTTATAAAAACTCCTGAGACACCAAACAATAAAACAAAACAGCATTGGCATCTGTGAAGTATTGTTTAATCAACTTACAACATTCCTCCCTAACTTTTCATTATGCTACGCATTGCCAATAAAATTTACTTCCTATATCTTATAAAAATCAAACTTTCTAATATATGTATACTGTTTTTCTTTGAATAATATTTTGACTAATAATTAGTCAATAATTTTGACTAATAACAATTTGGCTAATAACTTTGACTAATAATAGTTTATGAAAATTCAAACCAAAGGAAAATTTAAAAATTGAGCCTTATGATATTACACATTTTTACCTTATGATATTACTCACATTTAAAAATTGAGCCTTATTACACATTTTTACATATTTAAATATATTTATTGCAGGCAGCTAGGTGATTAACGAGTGACTCTAAGCTTAGAAATACATTCCAAGTGATGAGAAATGAAATGGAAATACAATTTAGGTAGAAGAAAAATGCAAAATTTCAGTCTTAGAGAGGAATTTTTTTGTTGTTTGGTTAATAATGGTGATTTAAAATTGCAATTTTAATTTGATGTATTTAAAAGAATGATGTATAAAAATGGCATAGTTTGTTTCCAATTAAACATAGAGTAACACATTTTGTATATCACTTTAAAGATGTGGGAGGAGGTACATTCCCTAAATTTCATAGGGATAATTGAACAAATATGTTTGAAGACCAGTGTCCTAGATATTTTCACACCATGACTTTCTCTCATATTTGCAGCAGTGCCTTTCCCATTCTTATTCTCCATTGTTCGCTCTGCTTCTTCCTCTGACAAAACTGATGTTCCCATCATGACATCTCATCTACTTAACGCGTTATCCTGTGTTCTATCTTTGTTGTTACTATGAGAAACCTGGTCCTGCTCCTCGCAAATGCTGATCCCTTCTTCAGCTTCCCTCTTGCCTACATAAAGACATTTTCAGTAACCTTCCTTTCTTTCTCCTTGTCCCTTCTATCAACATGCAAAAGTTGGTTCTTTTCCAATGTGAATGCCATTTTTAAAAACCCTTTTGACTCCACTTAGGGTTCTACCTACACTCCTCACCCCAATTTCTCTCATTTTCTTTACAGCAAAATGACTCAGAAAATTGTGAAAGCTTATTGTCTCTATTTTCTCTCCTCAAATTCTCTCGGGCTCTTGCCCTATCTCTCCAGCAAAACTGATAAAGTCAAGAACATCAGAGATTTCCATGTTACCAAATCCAGGGATTAAATTTTAGTCTTCAAGGGTATTTGGCAGAGCTGATTGCTCTCTTCTTGCACCATGTTCCAGCCTTCCAGCAAGAACATTCTATGTTTTTTCTCCTCCCTCTCTGGCAACTCTCACTCAGTTTCTTTTATTATCTCCCTCCTTATCTTCCCAATATTTAGATATCGAAGAGTACACTGGACTCGTTCTTTGGACCTCTTCTTTTTTTTAATGTATTATATACCTTGGTAATTTTTGGCTGGATTATAGACTTAAATACCATTTTATAAATAATGACTCCCAAGTTAATGTCTCCAGCTTGGACCTAAACTTCAGATTTAAAAAAAAAAAAAAGTCTTAGTTTTCTAAATGGCATCTCAAATTAACATATCAAAAACTGAGCTACTGACTTCCTACCCCTTGCTTCACACCTACTCTTCTCAAAATTTTCCACATCTTTATTCTGTTCTTCTAGTTGCTTTGGCCAGAATTCATTGACTCATCTCTTTACCTCACACCCACAGATAATTTTTTCAACATATCCTGTTGGCTTTATCTTCACAGTATATTTTTTATATACTGGCTACTTAATCTAGTTACTTCAGTCACTTCCATGGCTAACATTCTGGTTCAAGTCATCATTACCTCTCTCTGGATTCTTGCAGTTGCCCTCGCATTGTATTCCTCTCTTGCCCTACTTCAATCTCTCTCACAAGCAGCTGCCCAAAGGATTGCATCAACACTGAAATTGGATCATATCACTTCCCTGCTCAGAATCTTCCAATTCCTTCCCAAAAGCTAAGTCCTTACAATGGCCTATAGAGTCCCAAGTTCCCTCTGGGAACTGGTCTCCTTTGCTTTGCTGTCTTGTTCACTCTGCTCAGAATACTCTGTCCTTTGTACTTGCGCTTCTATCATATTAGATATGATATGATATTCCACCTCTTAGGTATCCACATGTCTTACTCCGTCATCATCTTTACCCTTTTGCTCAAATGTCACATTATCCCTGAGTGCTCTCTTCTTTCCCTATCTAAATTGCACCTCCACCATTCCCTGTTTTGTTTTACTCTTTAGCACCACCACCATCTAATATTCTCCCTATTGCCTATTTGTCTTCTTTATTGTCTGTCTTCCCAACCCCATCCACTATCCCTGCAAGGATCCCCACCACCATCCCTTGCAAGCTCTCTAAGGGCAAGGATTTTTGTCTGGTTTGACTGAATACAGTCTGCTACTATATTTCCATTCTCTGGCAGAGTGCCCAGGCCTTTTCTAGGAAGTCCATCAATATTTTTGATTGAATGAATCCATGAGTAAATGTAATGAATTTTTGAAAAAAAGTTATTGAGAGATATTCTGGCTTTTTTTTTTCTTGCAGATTTTAGTGTATCAAACATAAGTAGCATAATACCTACATGTTGCTTCTTTTCCTAAAACAATTTGTAAGATAATTTTAAACACGAAACTCTTTCTGCTTAGGTTTGAGTAATTATGAAGAAAAATGAATTGATCATTACATTCTGGGACAGTTGGAGAAGTATTCATTGAAGTAGTAGGACATGAGCTAGGCTTTAAATAAAGAACATAGGATTTAGAAATGTAGAAAGGTGAATAACAGGGTGATCCAAGCAAGAGAAATGATGTGAAACTACACTGAACAGGCAGGAATGTGTGTAAACATGCTTTTCTTCCTGAGCAGAGCTTCCCAGTTAAAGGAGGAGAAGCTATAACTTAGGGATAGGCTAAGGTAGAGGCTAGTACGTGGTGACCTTGAACAAAGGGCTGAGAACTTTTCACTTTATCCTCAAGGTATAGGATATTTATCAAATATGAGGTGACATATTTTGAGGGGGGAATATGGGAATGAAATGCTAAACAAAGTGTTGGATAGATGATGTTCTGGCTGTAAGATTAATTAAACATAAGAAAGACTGAAAGTAAGAGAACCTGGATTGGCCATTATTTCAGTAGAGTGAGGATGAAGCCTAAAGAAAAAAAAAGTAATGCTGAATTCTGGGAAAATAGCAGAAAGTACTTTTCCTGAAGCATAGTAGAATGGAGAGAGATAGTAACTTGTAAGAAAGGGTTGCAAAAGTCTAGCTTAGAGTGGGTGAAAAAGGAAGACCTCTCTTAGAAGATGGCACTGAGGAGGGGAGAGCATTCCAGGCATAATGAAGAGCAAATGCAAAGTCCATTTGCAGGCGAGAGTTTGGTGTAATAAGGGAATGGGTGAAAGTAGCATTATGTTCAAGTAGGAAATGGCTGGAGATGAGGCCAGAAATTAAGTCAGAAGCCTAGAAGAAATGAAATCAGATAATGGCATACAGTTGACAAATTATGGTGTCATTTCCTTATTTGAAAGATATTTAGTAGAGGAATTATGCTTTGAAGAAAGTTGAATGAGTTGAGAATGTTAAACATGAGGAGAATCAGTGGAACATATATAAGCCAATGTCTACATGCCATGAGTGGTGGGATAAAATGAGAACAAAGCAGGAAAAGACTGGTAAGACTGAGGGAAAAAGGTACGTTGGAAAGGTAGGAGGTGGAAGGTGCTCTAACAGAGAATGTGATGGTTTGGAAGCCTTACGAGACTGCAGAAGATTTTGTTGTTGCCTTTTCTCCTGCAAAGTCAAAGTCAAAGTCAAAGCTACTTAACAGCATTTGCTTTTATCTGATGAATATGAATCTGACACCCAGAATAGGATTTAAATATACAAACTTCAGTAAACCTCTAATTGTATTTAGTACTTTTACTTTTACATGTTCTCAAACATAAACATCTAGCTTAGAAGAAATACTACGTTCCTCATTTAGAAACATTAGTAATGGCAAAATGGTGATAGAGACAACCATGGAAAAGAATGATGCTAATGGCCTGGATGCATTTCTCTCTACTTGGCAGTAATGCCCTTCCACTGAAGCAGGTGTTTATGTTTATGTTGAGTTTCTACTGTTTGCATTTGCAATTTTCAGTGGATTGCATTTCCAGAAATATCCTACAAAGCAACATGCCCCCAAATGAATTATCAACAACAATAATAAAATCAGAATTTTCCAAAGGGTGACCTTATAGCTCCTAAAATTCCCAGGGAACCCATCTGTGAAACAGCAGATGTTGTAAGTTTGAGTTTTATATTTCCAAACTATATAATTAGTTTATTCAATATGAATTTATTAAGGATCTACCATGTGCTTTAAACTGTGAAGCTGTTTATTCATGATACCAAGAAAAATGTTAGGTCTCATAATGAGGAAGATCTTATCATGGAGAACCTGGACATATGCACAAGAGAAGACTATGATAATAAGTTAAAAAAAGGGAAGGTATGAGATAGATAGATAGATGATAGATAAGAAGAGAGAGAGAAAGAAGAAGGGAGAGAGAGATAATTTATTTCTAACTGGTGGAATATCTGAGTAGACTTCTCTATACTGGTAGAATACAAAATGGATCTTGAAAAGTAGGGAGCATATCAATAGGAAGCTATGCAGCAAGAGTTAGAAGGACATTGTTGTCAACCTCCACTTGTGCAATGTTTTGAATTGTTAAATATGATGCATAGGCAAGTTTCAAAGAATATAGTACTTTTTCAGTTCATATACAGCTTAAATACTGTAAGGCCTTAAGTAAGATTATACTCAATAGAAATATTATTTCACACAAAAAGCTTTATGGGGAGCATCTAACAATTGAGTTATTTGAAATTTTGCGAAAATTAAACTTTTATCAAAGACAAGTTTGTGGATTGTTTTTTCAGGATTGTGTGATAGTGGGGTGTAGTAATTATTTAACAGAAAATTAAGAAAAAGACTCTTTTTTAAGTATCTTTTTGACCACCTGATCCACAATCAAAACTGTCTAATAACATTTCTGTTATTTTGATTGCTTTAAAGTGGTGCTTTGAAACATATACACATGCAAACATTCAAATAAACAGAAAATCAGAAATAATGTCCTTGAACATGGAAAAAATATCTTGAACTTTCCTGTTACCCCCAGAATATTTGGTAAAATACTTTATGTTATAAATATTTTGATCTAGTAATAATATCTTTATATGTTATTGCTAGAATTCTGAGCTACTAGAGAACCATTTTTGAGCTTTCTCTAATACTTTGACACTTTGAATACCTGAAAATTCATGAACTACCTGAGTAATTAACAATGCCCATTAGTACAGTTTATCATTTTTTTAACTCTCAGTGTTACCAAATTAAAAAATGTTGAGAATGGTAAACAGCATATCTGATCAAGAAAAACTGAACATTGGTGATCTGGTCTAACTAATTTGTAAAAATAAAATAGGCTCTTGTTTATGTGGCTGACCTCTATGAACTTAAAATCAATGTAGTGTGCTCAGTTTACCTCTATTCCATTATTTATCATTCATTCAAACATATTAGAATCCTGCTCTTCTCAAACACCTCATGTGGGAAGGTTACAATAAAAAGACCACAGTTTCTGCCTTGCAGAGTTGTGTGGTCTCGTGTGGGAGTTAGACATCTGCACACATAATTACAGCACCATAAATAGATCTCCTAGTCTATGGGAAACCTCAGGACAGATTTTTAAATCCTTTTTTGTTGAAGACAGGCTTCTTAGAATAAAGGATATGCCATCTAAGTCTCAGAGAATGAAGAGGAGTCATTCAGGTAGACAGGGCAAGCAAGATCAGCATGAAGCAGAGGAAACAGGTGGTACAAAATAAGGGAGATCCAGTGCCTTCGGTAGATGTTGTAAGGTCATGGGCTTTTTAGTGACCAAACTCAAACACTATCAGGAGTCAGATTACACATAGATTTTAAGCAGAGGAGTCACAGGATGATAATTGTGTTTTTGAAAGATCACTTTGGTGCTGATGTGGAGAGAAAATGCACTAGATGCAGGAAGAGTTGATAGGTGTCTGGGCAAAAAATCATCTTGATGTTAACTAAGACAATAGTAGTGGAGAAGGAGAGGATGGATGCGTACAAGAGATAGCAAAAAAGTAGAATGACAAAACACGATAATCAATTGGATATTATGACAGAAAGACAGGGAGAAATCTTTGTGTTATTTGTTTCTGTCCCTTTTATTTATTTGTATGTGTGTGTTGGTGGTAACTTCAGTGAAATCTCCAGTTATGATGGAGCAAGGAGGTATAGCACATAGTCTTTAAGAACCAGCCCTGCAAAAAGACACATACACCTACTGTTTTCACTCAGTGTTATTTATAATGGCCAATATATGGAAACAAATCGTCATCGATGGATGAATGGATAAAGAAAATGTGGTATATGTATGTGTGTGTATATACTGGAATATTATTCAGCCGTAAAAAAGGAAATCTTGCCATTTGTGACAACAGAGATGGATCTTGAGGGCATTACACTAAGTGAAATAAATCAGACAGACAAAGGCAAATACCTTATGATTTCATTTAAATGTGGAATCTAAATTAAATTAAATATGGAATAATAATAACTAAAAAAAAAAAAAAGCTCACACATGCAGAAAAGAGATTGGTGGTAGTTGCCAGAGATCGGGTAGAGAGTGGGACAATGGGTGAAGGGGCTCAAAAGGTACAAACTTCCAGTTATAGAATAAGTAAGTCATGGGGATGTACAGCATGGATACTGTAGTTAGCAATACCGTATTGCATTTTTGAAAGTTGCTAAGACAGCAGACTAGACTTATTGCAGTGTTCATTTCATAATATATAGTAACTGAATTATTATGTTGTACATCTGAAACTAATGTCAATTATGCCTCAAAAAATAAATTCTAAAATGGCAAAATGAAAGGTGATGAAAATTGTAAGTAGTGGTGATGGGAGGAAGTGTATGACAAAGCAGTGTATATTACACATTTTATGCATTGGCTAGTAAAAACTGGAATGGATTCTGGCTCCATTGTGATCATACCTTCTGTATGTGTCTGATCCTATTCTTCAAATGAAAATATTTTTTTAAAACCTGCAATAATAAAATGACAGGGATAGATAGATAGGAACTTTTCTTGGATAAATGCTGGAATTCTTAGCAATGATTAATGTTTTCATAAAGTATTTAACTATGTTACATGTTTTTTAAATCACTAATTTAAATATGAAAATTTAAATGGAATGGGTGATGGTTATTAAGGAGGGCACCTGTGATGAGCACTGGGTGTTATATGTGATAAATCACTAAATTCTACACCTGAAACCAATTTTACCATATATGTTAACTAATTAGAATTTAAATAAAAACTTGAATTTAAAAAAAATTAAATGGAAGTGCAGATGTTAATAATGAAATCAGATTTTGAGACTCATTACCCTCACACACATTACAAACTATTTGTATAATATAATTTTTATCATCTGCCTTCTATGGCCATTTATATTAATTACTCTTTCTGTCCAGTTCTGTCCAGATCCTTGAAACATCAGGCTGGCCATCAAATAGCTGTCTTTATCATGATATTAGGCCCAATGTTACTGTTTTTTCTCTTACCATAACAGAAATAACTGGAATTGACTAGGATAAAATTCTGAGGGTGGATCTGAGAGCGTGGATGTGAAATACCAGCCATGGAAGCTGATGATCAATGTGACAATGTCAGTCCCTAAGGATAGGTGGGGCTTCAGGACATAAGCTTACTGCTAGAATCACCTGTGACATGAGTTTCCTGTCCTTAAAGACATAAGCTGTGAGTTCATTCCAATAATAATAGTTAACACTTAGCAAGGACTTGCACTTGTCTCACAGAAACCTATTGAGACTGTGTGTTTGGTTCTGTGATTTATCCTATTTTACAGATATGTAATAAGTAAGACACAAAAAGATAAAGTAAATTTCCCAAGGATATACAAGTACTGAAGGATGGTACCAGGATTCTAACACAGACAGCTGCTTCCAGAGCTGAAAATTTTAACCACTTTGCTTCTTTACCTTCCCAGAAGTCCCCTTTCTCCCTCATGTAAACAGGCCAATGACAAACTCACCCCTAACAGACATTCTCCTTAAGTCCATTCATGGCCAGTTGATGTTCCAGATGTGTCAAACTGAACACTGTGAGGTGCATATTCAGATGTTTTTCATCCTTAAAAGCAGCACATTGTTTTACAAAACAGGAATATCCATTGAATAGAATAATGTATATATATATATATACACACATTTTTAAAGAAATTTTAAAAAGAGATTCCCAGGATTTCACATGATTCATTATTTGAGTATAAGAAGGACATGAGGTGGGGGTGCCTGGCTGGCTCAGTCCATAAAGCTTATGACTCTTGATCTCAGGGTCATGAGTTCAAGTCCCAAGTTGGGTGTAGAGATTACTTTAAAAAATGTTTAAAAAAATAAGAAGGACATGAGGTGACTGGCATATGTTTTCAGGTTTATTTAAAAATAAAAATTAATATTTCACTAAAAGATCACATATTTTTCTTTTAGTTTCTCTGCATTCCCTCGTCAACAGATTGAAGTTGATAGTTATGTAAAAGTAATATATTTAGATGGGCTAAAAATGTTATCTATTACTATTAAAATGATTACTATCAGCCAGGAGTGGATATGAGTATGACTCTTCTAAGCTAAAGATGTATAGTTAATTTCCTCTTATTGCCAGTATGAGTTACGTAAATTAAACATGGCATGCCTATTAGTTTTAAGAAGTAATCACTAGCTGATTTGACGATTGAGCAACCAAGTTTGAAAATATTGTGTATATTTATTGAACAGAGTTATGCAGTTTAAAAATATTGGCATATGCTTATAGTAAATAGATTTTTATCCTAAAGCAATTTGTGCCTGAAAAATGCATTGATAATATCACTTCTAGAACTACCATGGTTATTTACCCTTTCTCTGAGCTCACATCCTAAAGTTCTCTGCCTTGTATATTAGATTGTGTTATACTGTTCATGTTATAATAAATGAGAGTGGCATGCAGTGTGGTGCTTAAAAACTTTAACACCAAGTGACTAAGTTCAAGTACTAACTTCTCCATATAAGACATTAAAACATATCAGACATTGGGAAAATTACTTAAATTCTCTGTGCCTTGGGGCGCCTGGGTGGCTCAGTTGGTTAAGCGACTGCCTTCGGCTCAGGTCATGATCCTGCAGTACCAGGATCGAGTCCCGCATCGGGCTCCCTGCTCGGCGGGGAGTCTGCTTCTCCCTCTGACCCTCCTCCCTCTCATGCTCTCTGTCTCTCATTCTCTCTCTCTCAAATAAATAAATAAAATCTTTAAAAAAAAATTCTCTGTGCCTCATTTCCCCACATGCAAAAATGAGATAATCATAGTAGCAACACCATATGATATTGTGAATATTGAGTCAGCACATACAAGGTGCCTAAGACAGCACTTGAAATATAGTGAAAAATATATTTGCTGTTATTATTAATGATCTTATGAGTTACATTGTGTTTAAAAATTAATTTCTAATCCTGAAAATGTATGACAGTATAGTACGTGCAATGAATAAGTGAAATGTGAAATCAAAAGAGGAAATGTCCTTCCCAAAGGTTCAATTTTATCCAGTAAGAGCTTTGTATTGAAAGGTAACTATTTTTCTCTAGGAGATCTTGATGTTGAAAGATAACTAATTCACTGTTGATTCAATTACCATAGTTATAATGGATAAAATTTGAATCAGTTTAATACATTAACTACTTTCTGAAAACAGAACTCGTGGCTATAAATGAAGCACTTTGGCCAATAGTCTCAACCACTTCAATCCATTGCAGCAAGTTTCACCCAAGCAAAACAAACCTAAACTTAAAAAAAAAAAATTGAAATAGTGACATTTTAAATGGAATTTTCAAGCATTAGGTAATTATTAAAGCTTAATCCCATAATAAAATTATTAGCACTTAAAATTAGCAATGCTATTTCTATTTTAGTGGAAGATATTTAATAGAGAAAAACATTAAGTGATACCCAAACAGATACCTATAATGGAGATTTAAAAGCTGAGCGGATCCACTGTGGTCTAATGCAATTTTGCTAAAGTAAGGGTCTGACCTACTATGAAATGTGTACTCTCAGTTCTAACAGTTATTTTCAAGGTACCATAAGGAATGTTGCTGTTATTTCAACTTATTGAAGTATAATTAAGTTAGAATATATGCATTTGAATAATATGGAAGCATGACACCAAATAAAGCCTGTGAGTGTTGGAATATATTGGACAATATGAAAACAATATCTGAAAACCTTTCTTGGCCCCATATTCACCATTAATCCTACTTCCTCTGGAATGTTTCTGTAGTACTTTGCACATGTTTTTACCATCCCCACAGATAATCAGCGTCACTTGAAACAACACCTTCTTTAAACATGTCTGGTATAGAACTGGGCTTAAAACTGTGTGGACTAATATTTAAAATTTATCCATTATACCTATCTCAGGGGCTTTTGACTTTTAACCTGATGATATTTCAGGCCTTTTATTTGGGCTTATTTAGAAACTAAATAAGTTCTTTGGATCAGCAAAGGTCTTCAGGTTGCTCCAGTCTTCAGAAAACACTATACTGGTATTTAAATGGCCTATTAAAGAATAACACTTTAAGGGGCGTCTGGGTGGCTCAGTCAGTGGGGCGTCTGCCTTTGGCTCAGGTCATGATCCCAGGGTCCTGGGATCGAGCCCCATGTCGGGCTCCCTGCTCAATGGAGAGCCTGCTTCTCCCTCTCTCTCTGCTGCTCCCCCTGCTTGTTCTCTCTCTCTGTCAGATAAATAAAATCTTAAAAAAAAAAAAAAGAATAACACTTTGAAAAGAATGAAACTAGTATGCCATATTTTAAAATTTATTCATCAATAGCTTTATGAGAAGCAAAATTTTACTAGTTTTTCCTTTAAAAGGCTTATTAACTTGCATTAACGTTGTTATTACTAAATATGAACAGTTTCACACTGTTTTTATTTAACAAATGCAATTCCTATGACAGGCCCAGCACAAGGAGCTCGCAGTGTAGCAGAGGCAAAAAAGTCTCAGTTCTGGCTCTCACAGTTTACCATCTAGACGCAGAGATTTTTATATTGGATTAGAATTAAAGCTTCTAGTTTTCTGTCTTATTGGGATCTGAAAATTTACTACCGTAGGTTAATAAAAGTCGAAGGCAGGGGCGCCTGGGTGGCTCAGTTGGTTAAGCGACTGCCTTTGGCTCAGGTCATGATCCTAGAGTCCCTGGATCGAGTCCTGCATCGGGCTCCCTGCTCGGCAGGGAGCCTGCTTCTCCCTCTGGCCCTCCCCCCTCTCATGTGCTCTCTGTCTCTCTCATTCTCTCTGTCTCAGATAAATAAATAAAATCTTTAAAAAAATAAAAAAATAAATAAAATAAAAGTCGAAGGAAGAGTGGCATGAATAATTTAAAATGAGAGTTAAATTAGGAATTTCTCCTAAAATTCTCATTAATTTTAAAAGATTATTTTATTTCTATGTTTTATGTATCATTGTGTTCTGAACAATTCACATTTCAATGTCTGTCAAGATTCTTCCATCAGGGTCCCCCTTCTGTATGTACCATTGAGTTCACCACACAAATGATTTTAAGAGTGATCTATTCAAAGTAATAGAGCAAAATTAACAAACTTATAGCTAATTAGAAGGCTAACCCTTCTTTAATGTATTGGGAGCAGAGAAACACTAATTAGATTTTTACTTCTTGTGAAGGATACAGGGTTTCTAAAGAACACAATCAGAAGACACTAGCTGTATTTCAGAGCAATTAAGTTACTACAGAATGGGACTGGGTGCTAGTATATATTTACAAGTGTAAAGTTGTTGAAAAGAAAATGTAGGGACGCCTAGATGGCTCAATTGGTTAAGCATCTGCCTTCGGCTCAGGTCATGATCTTAGGGTCCTGGGATGGAGCCCCAAGTTGGGCTCCCTTCTCAGCAGAAGTCTGTTTCTCCCTCTCCCTCTGCCTCTCACCCCTACTCATGCTCTCCCTCGCTTCCTTGTGTTCTTTCTCAAATAAGTAAATAAAATCTAAAAAAAAAGAAAATGTAAAAACTCAACATGAAGGATGGGTTAAAAATGTTTTCTTCCCTGAGAGTTATAACCTTCTCTTACTTTTCCTGTGTAAAATTCTCACTCATAGAATATGCTGTTCCTCTTGAAGTATATTATTAAATAAACTTGTTTAACACCAAAAGATAAAATTAAGAAGAAAGAACATCTGAATATATACTTTGACTCCTAGATGTTTTTCATTCTTTCAAGAAACATTAGCTTAAGGCAAAAAAAAAAAAAAAAAAAAAAAACAAGTAAGGAGTATTATGGACCCTCATTTCAAGGGAAATAGCTTTTCCCTGGTGATGTCTCTGCATAATTTATGCATGTAAACAAATGATAATCCAAGTCGTGGTTCTGCAGTTGAAGAACTTTCTATAGGAGAAGTTTCTAACTTGGACTATTTGAAACACTTTATTTTTTGAAGAAGATGTAAAAAAAAAAAAATACAATTCCAGAACAGAATGGCAAATAGGATTCATCTTGGGTACCAGGTCTGGGGTAGTAAATAGCTGCTGTGTAAAGTTGCAGAAAGAGGAATATTTTGAGGTTGCTTCAAGAAACAGGTGATTATTTCAGGTTGTCTCAGGCAAGGGAGGATAGAGTGTCAATACATAAGTGGTTTATTTGATGGAGCTATAGAAAGCTGGTGCCAGATAGTAAAAATCAATCTATTATGTAGCTGATTATACATTTCACTTTCTATATGCAATTTTATGCACTGTGTGTTTATGTAGCAATTCAATATTGATGGGGCTTATTTCGTAAATGAGTAAATATCTTTACAATACAGATAAGTCAAGAGTTTTTCCCAACTTTAGTTAAGTCTTTTTGTTTGTTTTTTTGTTTGTTTGAGAGAGAGAGAGAGAACGGGCACAGGAGGTGGGGTGTGAGAGGGGCAGAGGAAGAGGGAGAGAGAGAATCTTAAACAGGCTCCATGATCAGAGTGGAGCCTGATGGGGGGGCTCAGTCTTACGATCCGGAGATCATGACCTGAGCCGAAATCAAGAATCAGATGCTTAACCGACTGAGCCATTCAGGTGCACCTGGCTAAGTCTTTGCCAAAGATTTCTTATGAGTAGTTGAAAAGGTTAAGAATATAGATGAGTGGTTTTCCATATATATTCTTCTTGAAAAATGTGTCTTACAAAGCGCTTCTCAAGAAAGCAGTATTCTGAGATTCTTCTTGCTTCTACTGACCAGAAAGATTCAGATGTTAGAGGAAGTCCCTGGGAGAAGAAGGAACAATGGCATATTTCTTATGTAAAGTGTTGTTTTTATTATTCTTGCTAGGGAAGGGACACCAAGATGATCAAAAGGATAGGAATGAAAAAATTTCCAATAGCAAACAATAAACAAATGTTATTGAAATTGAATGAATTAGGTGTCCACAAGAAGACTCTTTTTACTAAAAAAGAGTATGCCAGGGTGTTGTTACCTTAATAAATTTAGCAAGGTCCAGAATCTAGTCCTTTGCTGGGCAAGTCCAGAAATTTGTTTTTTTTTTTTTTTCAATGTCTTTGAGCAGTAGCTAAACTCATATGAAGGAAGAGGAAGTTAATAATGTCATTTACCTGCTTAAATCCCTTCCATGGCTCCCATTCCCTTCATCAAAGACCAAAACAAATAGCATAGCTTATACTCCACTGCAGCTGTACTGAACTGCTATTTTTTTAGATGTTTTATTGAAACATCATTCACGTACCATTTACATGCATATCTTGGAGATACTGTGGGTTTGGCTCCAGACCACTGCAATAAAGCGACTGTCACAATAAAGTGAGTCAAATGATTCTTTTGGTTTCCCTGTGCATATACTGTAATCTATTAAGTGTGCAATAGCATTATGTGTGAAGAAAACAGTGTACATACCTTAATTTAAAAAATACTTTATGGAGCGCCAGGGCGGCTCAGTCATTTAACATCTGCCTTCAGCTCAGGTCATGATCCCAGGGTCCTAGGATCGAGCCCCACATTGGGCTCCCTGCTCGGCGGGAAGCCTGCTTCTCCCTCTCCCACTCCCCCTGCTTGTGTTCCCTCTCTTGCTATGTCATGTCAAATAAATAAATAAAATCTTTAAAAATAAATAAATAAATAAAAATACTTTATGGCTAAAAAATGCTGTCATCTGAGCTTTCAGGGGATCATAATAACTGATCAGAGATCACCATAACAAATATACTAATAATTAAAAAGTTTGAAATATTGGGAGAATTACAAATGTGACACAGAGACACAAAGTGAGCAAATGCTGTGGAAAAATAATGTTGACAGACTTGCTGCACTCAAGGTTACTGCAAGCCTTCAATTTGTAAAAAACGCAATTATCTGCTAAGGGCAATAAAGGGAAGCACAATAAAATGTGGTATGCATTATAGTTAACCCACTTAAAGTGCAATTCATTGGCTTTTTATTAGATTCACAGAGTTAAGCATCGATCACCACAATCAATTTTAGAACATTTCCATTACCTGCAAAAGAAATCGCACATCTCTTAACTATCACCTCCTCCAATCTCCTCACTTCCCCTACCTCTAGCAACTACTAATTTATTTTCTGTTTCTATATAAGTGCCTATTTTGGACATTTCCTAGTAATCGAATTATACAATAAACATGGTCCCTTGGGGCTGACTTCTTTCACTTAGCATAATATTTTCGAGGTTTATCCATGTGATAGCATGTATCAGGATTTTGTTTATTTCTGCATAATATTCCATTTTACATATATTTTACATTTTTTTCATCCATTCTTCAATTGTTGGATGTTTGGGTGTTTCTACTTTTTAGCTATAATGAATAATGCCGCTATGATCATCCATGTATAAGTTTCCATGTGGACATATGTTTTGCACTTTCTTAAGTATATTCCTAGTAGTGAAATTGCTGAATCATAGGATAACTATGTTTTACCATTTGAGACACTGCCATACTGTTTCTTCAAAGCAGCTGTACCATTTTACATTTCTTTTTTTTTTTTTTAAGATTTTATTTATTTATTTGACAGAGAGAAACACAGCGAGAGAGGGAGCACAGGCAGAGGGAGTGGGAGAGGGAGAAACAGGCCTCCTACTGAGCGGGGAGCCCGATGTCAGACTCGATCCCAGGACCCTGGAACCATGACCTGAGCCAAAGGCAGACGCCCAACGACTGAGCCACCCAGGCGCCCCCATTTTACATTTCAACTAGCAGTGTATGAGGCTTCTCCACATTCTTGCCAACCCTTGTTATTATTTATATTTTTGATTATAGCCATCCTAGTGGGTGTGAAGTGGTATCCCATGGTGGTTTTAATTTGTATTTAATTTGTATGATGTCAGATATCTTTTCATTTGCTCACTGGCCATTTGTATATCTTTGGAGAACTGTCTCTTCAGACTTTTTGCTCATTCTTTAATTGGGTTATTTGTCTTTTTATTATTGAGTTGTAACAGTTATCTATATATTCCAGAAACAAGTTCTTATTATAACATATATGATTTGCAAAAATTCTCTCATTCTGTGGGTTGTCTTTTCACTTTCTGGATGATTTCATTTGAAGTGCAAGAATTATTAGTTTATGGTGTCAAAATTTTGATGGTGTCAGCTTGGGCTGCCACAGGCTGGATGGCTCACCCTAATGTATGTTCTCACAGTTCTGGAGACTGGAAATCTGAGTCCAGCGTGTCAGCGTAGGCAAGCTCTCTTCCTGACTTGCACACAGATCTTTTCTGACTGTGTCCTCACATCATAGAGAGACAGCTCTTGTGTCTCTTCCTCTTCTAAAAAGGGCAGAAATCCCATCCTGAGAGCCTCACCCCCATGACCTCATCTGAATTTAATGATCTCCCAAAGACCCCATTTCCAAATACCATCACATTGGGGATCTGGGCTTAAACATCCAAATTTTGGGGAACACAATTCAGGCCATAGAAGATGGTGTCCATTTTATCTATTTTTCTTGTGTTGCTTGAGCTTTTAGTGTCATATCTAAGAAACCACTGCATAATCCAAGATTATGGTTTACCCCTATGGTTTTTTTCTAAGAGTGTTACCGTTTTAGTGTACTTAAGTGTTTTGTTTGTTTGCTTGCTTTGACTTTCGGAAGTTGTTCGTGCTGTTTCCTTGATCTGGAAAATATTTTACTCAACATACCCCTTGCCTGCCTAATTCTTAGTCATTTCTCACATGTCGTCTTAGATGCTCCCTCCATACACATACTTCCTGCAGGGTTAGTTGAATGCTGAGCACCGAGAATATAGCCCCATCACAGGACCGATCACAGTGTTTTGTGATTGCTTCAGCTACCTTTATTTACCATGTCTGCTTCACCATTGTACACATTATGATGTCTGAAAGAAGTACAGGAGCTCCTACATATGAGGCATTCAATAAAATTTTATGAAGCCAATAAAGAAATGATCAAAATGTCAACTTTTAATTTATGGTGAGAAATAGAATTGTCAAGCAGACCTGGTATCCAAACTGAGCTGACAAGGGCAGGTCTCTTCTCTGCAGTAAACTACACAGAAAATTCAATTATTCTAAGAATATTTCTTGGTATCCATGGGCTCAGAACGTGTTATATTATTTGAATATTTAATGGCACCATGTTATGATGGTGTGTCCTGACAGTTCCAGAACACACATATACTTGTCCCTACCCCTATTCTCACATGACTGTGATCCTTGAGACTTCCTTTCAGAGAGTGCTTGGAAGACCCCCGCCAGCTTTTTCTTTCCTGTTGTTTTTCTCTGTTATTTGGTGCCGTTCCTTCCCCTTTCTCACTGACAAATTCTGCTTTATTTTCATATTAATACAACATAATAGAACACAGGGTGTTACTCTCTGAGCTGCGTTCCTCTTCTAAATGCTGCACACAGTAGAATTTTCCATGGCAGGACAATATGTTTTAATATCCTTTATAACTTCTAGGGCACCCACCAGAGAATTTTAACTCTGTGAATAGCAAACAATGTCATAGCCCAAATATTTTTGGCTATATAATTATAACTCTGTTGATTAGAGACATGATTTAGTTTTGTTTTGTTTAGAGTTAGAGCTTTGTTGGGCTATGTAGGGAGATTTAAATATTCAGCCTGAATGCTATTTTGTGTGCCTGGGAGTGTTCGCCACAGCAGGTGTTACCTAACCAGATGCTAAAGCCTTTTAAATTAATACGCAGCATCTTGTCAAACATGCCTCCTGCTTTACACCGTCAGAGCTGTTGAAAATTGGCTTTTCCTGCCAACAGAGTTGTCGGTTGGCAATGACTCAGCCTTGACATGCTTTAGCTACAATGCTTCCTGGGCCAGGTGATTTTACTAACGTGCTTAGAATGTTGAGTTTTAAATTAAAAATAAATTTATAAATAAAATTTAAAATAAATTTATAAATAAATTTCCAAATTATGTTCAAGCATCAAATGAGCAAAAAGTATCTTTTGGACATTGGTAGGAATAAAGGATTCGTTCCCTCTCTTTCCATAAGAATGAGTCAAGCTCCAGGACAAGCTCATTAATTGGGTTAGAGAACTAAAAGGCTTGGTTCCTGTGTGAGGGTTTCTCTCTGGTGTTCTTCCTCTCTCTTTTTTCATATATTTGATACAGTAAGACCAGGCCTAAGGGCTTTTCCTATTTGGGGAAAAGTACAGGGAGGAGCTGGAGCAGGTTAAACGGAAAGGATACCTGGACTGTGTCTTCAGTTTTGTTTCTAGGCCATTGAGTTTGTCTGTCTTTGTCATTTCAGTAATAATATGCAAAGGGACAGCAGGATTTGGGAGTTAGAGAAGCTACTCAAAGTTAGGATTGGGAAAGCTACTCAAATTTAGAGCCAGCACCCAAGAGGGAGGGATCTTAACTCAACATAGTCCATCCTACTCACCTGAGTCAGGAAATCTATAAAAGGCTTCAAGCTGTAACCCTGGGCTCTGGCCAGACTTGTAGGCAACTGGGCTGCCCTCAAACAGCATCTCAGAGCAACAAACACAAGGGTTCACTGAAAACTCCTCCAATGTGTTTTATCCTGTAATTTCACTTTGGACTCCAGACAACATCTCCAGTGTTGTGTAAGCCCCAGGGAAGTGGCAATAGATTCAGTCACAGAGGTGTGGAGGGAATTATAGTAGATGATGTCACATGCATTGTACAGGGCTCCTAAGAACAGTTTTGTGACGACCAGAAAATGTCTTCATCATTGCTGTCTTTATAGACATTAATATGATGCTTAAGAGAACAGAGTGTGTTACTTGATGTGTTTTAGGTAATATCATCCAAATTAATGGAAGAGTAAGAATATACTCTGTGCAAAGGAGCAAAGGGGTACAACAAGCCATTTTCTCTTATAAAAATGTGCTGGGTGTTTTAACTCTGTCACATTAATGTCAATCATTTTTATCATGCTGCTCCACTAATGATACAGTGGGATCTCCACTTCTTGAGAGCAGTCCTGCTGTCCCTGATTTATTATTAGGATCTTCTCAAAGAAGTGTGCGTGTGTGCCTGTGTGTGCGTGCATGCGCGAGCGTGGGGGTGGAGTGGGGATCTCAATGGAATTTGTTTAACTGATTTATTTAAATTGGTTATGTGACTCTCAAGTTGCACTTCAGTTGCCATAAATGGGGGGGGAAAAAACTGCATGATTTCCTAAAGCCCCTAATGAAATATACTATCCTAATATAGAAAACTGGGTCTTAGAAGAAAACAAAATTATATGTAGAATAACTACAGATAGCTCAAAAATTACAGAGTGTCTATAATCTATGGGACATCTGTTGTAACCAGGATCTATGCTAGTCACATTTGTACAAATGATCTCATTCTTTTTATTATTATTATTATTATTATTTTACTTTAAGATTTTATTTTTGTAGAGCAGTTTTGGATTCACAGCAAAATTGAGAGGGAGGTACATAGATTTGCGTAGACTCCCCCATTATCAACATGCAGAGACTCCCCCATTGTCAACATCCCTTATCAGATGGTACATTTTCTACAATTGATGAATCTACATTGACACATCAGTATCATCCAAGTCCATAGCTTATATTACAGTTCACTCTTGGTGTTGTACATTCTACAGATTTCAAAAAATGTATAATAACATGTATTTAATATTATAGTATAATACTGGGTATTTTTATACCCCCAAAATTCTCTATATGCTATTCATCCCAGCTCTCTCTGACTCAAACCCTGGCAACTGCTGTTTTTTTGTTTTGTTTTGTTTTGTTTTTTACTGTCTCCATAGTTTTAACTTTACCAGAATGTCGTATAATTGGAATCATGCACTATGTAGCCTATTCAGAATGGCTTCTTTCACTTAGTAATGTGTATTTCAGGTTCCTCTATGTCATTTCATGGCTTGATAGCTCATTCTTTTTAGCACTAAGTAATATTCCATTGTCTGGATGTACCACAATTTATATATCCATTCACCTCTTGAAGGACATCTTGGTTGCTTCCAAGTTTTGGCAATTGTGAATGAAGCCGGTATAAATATCCATATGCAGGGATTTTTGTAGATGTAATTTTTCAGTTCCTTTGGGTAAATATTAAGGAGCACATTTGCTGGATCATATGGACTAATGATCTCATTTTTACACCAATCAAATAAGAAGGCACTGCTACCTACATTGCCTAGATAGACAATTGTGGCTTTAAAAGTTCACTGCTATTGGCCTAGATATGAACCTAGGTCTGTTTCACTCTGAAACTGGTACTGTTTGGACTAAGCCATATATAACTTCTATGAGTAGGCAGAGTATAAGGCCAGTTTACCCATTAGACACAGTGAAAGCACTGCTTTGGGCTCACAGTATCCTTAGGGGCCCATGCAAATGTTCCAATTACTTTAAAAATTAAAAGAAAAAAGTGTATATTATCCAGTCTGGATTATATTAATCTTTATATCAACACAATCATAAAATATAATTTTTAATACTTTTTATGAACGAAGGGGCCCACAAAGGCAAAAGTACCTAAGGCCCACAGAAGTCATAATGTAGACAGAGTAGTCAATTTGGGGGTACTGAAAAATATACTTCCCTCAAAATAGGTCCCCAACCAATCTATGATAGCACTGCCTGTCCTCCAGTATTCAACAACAAAGCTGAATCATTTCTAACACCTGCTTTTAAAGAGCATCTGTTACCTGGGGCAGCGCTATACACAGATGGACAAATTAAAGACTAGAAAGCAGAGCAGAGCAAAGATATAAGATAGGAACATTTCAGTGGGAATGTAATAGATGAGGCATGGCAGGAACATGGCTTCATGGTTAGACAGCCTGAGCCTGCCTGACAGCAGCACCTATCTTTGATTTCAACAAACACCCACTTTTTGGATGATGCAGTTTCCTTGATTGGAAGATTTTTGAAAACAAAAGTTACCCAGTACCTATGTCTCCATCTACATAAAATGGTTCTTGTAGCATGTTTGATTTTAAACAGACTCACATCTCTCAGGTCACTGTAATACATTAACATAATTTTCTATTATGCAGTTTTAAGGAAAAGGCAACATAGTTCTCTTGTTGGAATATAGATACATAAAAAATCAAGGGGGCACAAAATGTTATTTGCATAGAGTTTAAATCTCATTTTCCTTTTAAATTGGGCAGCCTTACTCAACAATTTCTGTGCAAACTCTGAGAGTCCAGTTGTGCCTGTCAAATTGAATTAGCTATGCAGGTGATTCTCCCTCCAAGCTATCTAGCCCAGGGCTGACCATGAGACGTGGCTGCTTCACACAGTAATTTTGGATGACAGCTTTTCCTGAGCTCATTCAAGTCTAGGAGGCAATTACGAGACCAGAGGTCATTAACACTGCATTTGATTATATAACATGATATGGCAATAATAATAATAATAAAAATGTATGTATATATACATACTCACAGAGAGAGAGAGATGGGGTATTAATTTCTATAAAACACATGCTTTTTTATTTCCAAACTGAATTTCTACACTCTTGTTAATTTATAACTGATATTCTGAGATTTGTGTGTGTGTGTGTGTGTATATATATATATATATTTATATATATATAAAATTTAAGGACTATATTAAGGCTTTTTGTTTTTTGTCTTCATCTCTTTAATGTAATATTTCTGTTATTAATTTGTTCTAGAAAATATGTCCTATGATGTAGGAAAGGAGATATGTATCATTATACATGTAAATTTATGTGCAGTTATATCCAAAGAAATGTTGATTTAAAATCCAAAGCTTTCCACTCAGGATTACAAATAGAAATGCTAGAAGAATTTTCAATTTTCAAAAGAGGAGACACCAAAATGCGGTAAATTGGGGGTACAGCCTAAGGAAGTCATTATAAAAACATTTTGAAGTCGTTAATTTTGTCTAATTTAAATGCTGGATGGTCAAATCAGCATGCTTCCATGCCATATGCTTTCCTCAGAGCTATTTTTGATTTGCACAAATGTTAAATGGTTGGAGAATAAACTTAAAAGATGCTTTTTTTGTGGTTGGTGAAGTTGTTGGTGGTGCTTAGTGAAGCTGAATTCCAGCTCATCCTTTATTTTTTCTCTTCTCTCTAAGACTGGTTTGCACTTATGATTTTCAGCCAGTATATACTCAGATATACTGAAGAAATAAGGCCATCACCATAATTAATAAAGTGGCCCGCAAGATTAGAGAATGCAGGTTTAATTGGAAGGTAAAGAGTGTTAAAATTGTAATTATGATGAATGGATTGTCAGAGATTACTCTGGAGACTGCTGCCTGGTGTCAGTGACTTGAAATTAAAAGGTTGAATTTCCCTCTTGTCATGCAGCTTCTCCTGACCTGCTTTTCTGAGGTGAGGATTCACCTATTAAATCAAGGCCTTTCAAACATTTAGTTAATGAGAAAATATGTCCTTTTTCTTTTTCCAAATAAACCCCCTCAAGTCAGCACACCATCCTGAAATGAGTCAGAGAAGTTTACGGTCTATTTCAGTCCTATGTTTAATATTAAACATCAGAAAATGCATCTCAAGATGAGCATGTATAAAAGTAGAATGTTCTGTATCTGTCTGAAGATGGACAGCCTAGTAGTCTGTGGTGATTTACCAGGTAAAAAGAGGCATGAGGTGAAGGGAAGAGAAATGATAGCCAGAGGAAACTCTGAATCTGAACACTCTCCTCCTGTCCAAGTCACTCCTATAGATCGTAATTAGGTGCAGAAACTGAGGGAATTTGTATCTTGCCCTTGTAGCTTTCACTTTTAACACATGCAGGAACCAAAACAAGAGAAGCTTCTTGAATGAAACCAATTGAGAACAACTCACTGACCCAAGGGCTATTATTTGAAATAGTAGCAACTCAGACACTTGAATTACTTAAGTTCATCCTTAGCTCTGATGCCAGCAAGCCCAGGCAAAGCCACTTTTTTTTTTTATTCTTATGTTAATCCCCATACATTACATCATTAGTTTTAGATGAAGTGTTCCATGATTCGTTGTTTGTGCATAACACCCAGTGCTCCATGCAGAATGTGCCCTCCTCAATACCCACCACCAGGCTAACCCATCCTCCCACCCCCCTCCCCTCTAGAACCCTGTTTGTTTTTCAGAGTCCATCGTCTCTCATGGTTCGTCTACCCCTCCGATTTCCCCCGCTTCATTCTTCCCCTCCCGCTACCTTCTTCTTCTTCTTTTTTTTTTTTTTTCTTAACATATATTGCATTATTTGTTTCAGAGGTACAGATCTGAGATTCAAGTCTTGCACAATTCACAGCGGCAAAGCCACTTTTAAGACACAAAGGCAGGTTACCTCTGCTCTGGGGATCTGACAGACCTGGGGGAGATGGGGACCAGTATGGGCTTTGCTAGAGTTAGTTAATCTCTTTTTTTTTAGATTTATTTATTTATTTTAGAGAGAGAGAGCATGCACGCTTGCACGCACAAGTGGAGAGAGGGGCAGAGGGAGAAGATCTTTTTTTTATTATTATTATGTTATGTTAATCACCATACATTACATCATTAGTTTTTGATGTAGTGTTCCATGATTCGTTGTTTGCATGTAACACCCAGTGCTCCATTCAATATGTGCCCTCCTTAATACCCATCACCAGGCTAACCCATCGCCCCACCCCCCTCCCCTCTAGAACCTTCAGTTTGTTTCTCAGAGTCCATAGTCTGTCATGGTTCGTCTCCCCCTCCAATTTCCACCCCCTTCATTTTTCCCTTGAGATACCACCTCACACCAGTCAGAATGGCTAAAATTAACAAGTCAGGAAATGACAGATGTTGGCGGGGATGCGGAGAAAGGGGAACCCTCCTACACTGTTGGTGGGAATGCAAGCTGGTGCAGCCCCTCTGGAAAACAGTATGGAGGTTCCTCAGAAAGTTGAAAATAGAGCAGCCATATGACCCAGCAATTGCAGTACTGGGTATTTACCCCAAAGATACAAATGTAGGGATTTGAAGGGGTATGTGCACCCCAATGTTTATAGCAGCAATGTCCACAATAGCCAAACTATGGAAAGAGCCAAGATGTCCATCAACAGATGAATGGATAAAGAAGATGTGGTGTATATATATACAATGGAATATTATGCAGCCATCAAAAGGAATGAAATCTTGCCATTTGCAACAACGTGGATGGAACTGGAGGGTATTATGCTGAGCGAAATAAGTCAATCAGAGAAAGACATGTATCATATGATCTCACTGATATGAGGAATTCTTAATCTCAGGAAACAAACTGAGGGTTGCTGGAGTGGTGGTGTGTAGGAGGGATGGGGTGGCTGGGTGATAGACATTAGGGAGGGTATGTGCTATGGTGAGTGCTGTGAATTGTGTAAGACTGTTGAATCACAGATTTGTACCTCTGAAACAAATAATACATTATATGTTAAAAAAAAGAAAAAGAAGATAGCAGGAAGGGAAAAATGAAGGGGGGGAAATCAGAAGGGGAGACCAACCATGAGAGACTATGGACTCTGAGAAACAAACTGAGGGTTCTAGAGGGGAGGGGGTGCGGGGATGTGTTAGCCTGGTGATGGGTATTAAAGAGGGCACGTACTGAATGGAGCACTGGGTGTTATATGCAAACAATGAATCATGGAACACTACATCAAAAACTAATGATGTAATGTATGGTGATCTTAAGCAGACTCCCTGCTGAGTCCAGAGCCCTGCACAGGACTCCAACCCAAGACCCATGAGATCATGACCTGAGGCAAAACCAAGAGTCAAACACAACAGAGGAAGCCACCCAGGTGCCCATAGAGTTAGTTAATCTCTTTTAATCAAGTTTTTTTTATAAGACTTGTAAATTAGGATTAGGGGTGCACAGAAATTAGATGACTTGTGTTTGGTGTAAGAAATGATACTTTCAATTTTTTTAAGATACTAACAAAAAAAATTTCTCTCTCTATAGAATATTTTCTATATATTTTCTATATATATAAAATAGAAAAAATATGTTTTCTGCTTGGCTATATTTATTTATTTATTTAAATTACAGTGTAGTTAATATACAGTGCGGTATTAGTTTCAAGTGTACAATATAGTGATTCAACAGTTGCATATATTACTCAGTGCTCATCAGGATAAGTGTACTCTTAATCCCCTTCATCTGTTTCGCCTATCTCCCCCCCGACCCCCCCTCTGGTACCCCTCAGTTTGTTCTCTATAGTTAAGAGTCTGTTTCTTGGTTGGTTTCTCTTTTTTTTTTTCCCTTTGTTCACTGTTTTGTTTCTTAAATTCCACATATAAGTGAAATCATATGGTATTTGGCTTTCTGTAATTGGCTTATTTTGTTTAGCATTATATCTAGCTCCATCCATATTGTTGCAATGGCAAGATTTCATTCTTTTTTATGGCTGAATAAAGTTCCATTGTATACTCAGACCACACCTTCTTTATCCATTCATCTATTGATGAACACTTGGGCTGCTTCCATAGTTTGGCTATTGTAAATAATGCTGCAATAACCATGGGGGTGCATATGTCCCTTCAAATTAGTGCTTTTGTATTCTTAGGGTGAATACCTGGTAGTGTGATACAGGATCCTAGGGTAGTTCTATTTTTAAGTTTTTGAGGAACCTCTATACTGTCTTCCACAGTGGCCATATCAGTTTGCATTCACACCAACAGTGCACAAAAGGGTTCCTTTTTTCTCCACATCCTTACCAACAGTTGTTGTTTCTTGAATTTTTTAAATTTAGCCATTCTGACAAGTGTGAGGTGATATCTCATTGTGGGTTTGATTTGTATTTCCCTGATGCTGAGTGATATTGAGCACTTTTTCATGTGTCTACTGGCCATCTTTATGTCTTCTTTGGAGAAATGTCTATTCATGCCTTCTGCCCATTTTTAAATTGGATTATTTGTTTATTGGGTGTTGAGTTTTATAAGTTCTTTATATATTTTGGACATTCACCCTTTATTGGATATGTCATTTGCAAATATCTTCTCCCATTTGGTAGGTTGTCTTTTAGTTTTGTTGGTTGTTTCTTTAGCAGTGCAGAAGTTTTTTTAATTTGATGTAGTCCCAATAGTTTATTTTTGCTTTATATTTTAAAGGAACTAATCTACATGGTGAATTGATTTAGTTTTGATGGTGATATAGCTAGAAACGAATCACTCTTGGGACGCCTGAGTGGCTCAGTCGGTTAAGCAGCTGCCTTCAGCCCGGGTTATGATCCCAGGGTCCTGGGATCAAGTCCCACATCGGGCTCCTTGCTCAGCAGGGAGCCTGCTTCTCCCTCTCTCTCCCTCTGCTTGTGCTCTCTCTGTCAAATAAATAAAATCTTTAGAAAAAAAAAAAGAAATTATTCACTCTTGAATAAAAGTTGCTTGAATGGTGAATGCCTGAATGTGTATGAACATATTGAGAACAAAAACTTTAACTTGCTTCCTTTATTGTCATCTCCCTAGCACTTAGAATAATGTCAATACACAGGGAGTGCCCATAGGAATGTGTGTGTGTGTGTGTTAGGTACATGAGTACATGTTAAGAAAGAACAGTATATTCTCTTTGGCCTGAGGGTACTTACATGGCTCTTTGTGTCTTGACCACTCTTTAAAATTCCAAGAAAAAAACAGAGTAGGGAAAGTCATTTTGGTCCTGGGAAAAAGTAGGAATTTTGGCGGACTGTTGTTAGGAAACAAAATGATTGGTCTGAAAAGTTGCTGAATATGGCTTGTGGTTGGTAACTGATCTACTACTCCTGTGTCAGCGACTCAAAGCAAACTCACCTCTTCCTATAGACTCCTTTGAATTCAGAAATGGTGGAGTATGAATGAAGTTTTCTTTCTCTTTGCTGTCTTCAGCTTCTGAAAATACTCTATATTACACATTGTGTTCTCTTTCTTACCTTTTTCACTCAAAATTATACTTTTGAAATCTTTCCATGTTGCTGTGAAAAGATCTAGCCTATTCATTCTGCCCTTTGCACAATATTCCATCATGTGCATTTACTATATTTAATTCACCCATTTTCTATAGATGGAAACTCAGGTTGTTCCCAATTCTTGGCCACAAACCCAACTTTCCTCAGAATCTCTAATATTCCAATTTCTATAGTATAGTCCCAAGAGCATAATATATAACATACATCATTTCCCAAATTCGTTCCCCAAAATCCCAAAAATGGATTTTTTTTTCTGAGACTCTTATAGAAATACAGTTCTGTAGACTATAGTTTGGGAAACAATAGACTAGAGAAATAACATAAAATAGTATTTTTTTTCCTCTGAGAATGAACAAGACAATATAATATAGCCAAGGAACAAACGATAAATCTGAATGCATGAATTATTGGGAATAATAGTATCACTTTATATACATGCAACAAAATATAGCAGACGATAATGCCATTGCTATGTATAATATAGCATAGTATAGTATTTCAAATGTAGACAAAAACAATTTCTACAAAGTAAAAAGGATATCAGACATATTCTAGGTGGAACAAATTCTAAAGATCTCACTCAGAAAAAGAAATAACTACCAAATTATACCTTTTAAATATTGTTTTAGTATTAAAGTAAAAAAGTTTAGGGAAAGTGAACCATTCATTTATTGTTACAACAAAGATTCATTGTCTATAATTTGTCAGGAACTATGCTAAATCCTGAGGATATAAAAATAAACAAGATAATAACCTTGCATTAAAGGATCTTACTGTTACTTGAAGGAGATGAACACATAATTCAATTATTTTAAAAACAATTCAGTAAATGCATTAATAGATTTTGGACAAGGTACTGTAGAACATTAACAAGGCAAACTGGTAACATAAAAATAAATTAGGGAGCTCCTGAGTGGCTCAGTCAGTTAAACATCTGATTCTTGATCTCAGCTCAGGTCATGGTCTCTCGGGCTCTTGCCATCAAATCTGTGTCAGGCTCAGGCTCTGCTCAGGGTTTACTTAATATTCTCTCTTTCCTTCTCCCTCTGCCCCTCCCCCTGCTCACTCTCTCTCTCTATCTCTCTCTAAATAAATAAATAAACCCTTTAAAAATAAATAAATAAATTAGTTAGGCAGAGAGGTTGTAGAAGAGTATTACAGATATAAGAGATAGTACGTAAAAGAAAGAAAGAAAAAAGAAGAGAGATGAGGAAATGGAAAGGTGGAAATTGAAGCAGGAAAGAAAAATCTTTGGAGATACAGAAGACAGACCTTCTAAGAAGGAGGCTTTACAGGGTCAGAGTCACCTGTAAATCAGCAATGTCTCTAAGCAGGTAGACTAACATTAAAAAGTTAAGTGTGTGTCACTTTAGTGATGGATTTTGAGTGACGAAAATCCCTGATGTGCCTTAAATGTGATTTCTGAAAGGTCTGTGAGATCAAGTGCAGCCACTATGCTATCTCTAGATCTTCAGCACCTAGCAGTGGGTCTGAAATGTAGTAGGTGCCCAATAAGTGTTGTGTGGATGGATGGATAAGAGGGATACATTTGTATCAATTGGTACTATTAAGAAATTTGACGATTTTTCATTTTCAGCTGAAAGGGGTAGTGTTGCAGAAATTAAAGAGTGTTGGAATCAGGGTGGATTATATTTAGCTGTGTGACCTTGCACAAGTTACTCATCCATGATAAGCTTCAGCATCCTCATCTGAGAAATAGGGAAGGGATTAAGTAATTTATATAAATGCTCAGAGCAGAGCAAAGTGACTCCTGCTCAAAAGGATAATTGCTATTGTTCAACGAGAAATAGAGTGAATTAATTATGAAAGGGCCATGTTTTAGACAGCGTGAACTTTAAAAGTTAAAATCTGTTTACATTTGGTGTGTTGAAAGGAGGAAGCTCTGAAAAGTTTTGTGAGCTTGAGAAAGATATAATGTTTACAATGACTGAACAAAGGACCAATTAGAAACGGAAAGCCTATGATCAGGAGGGAAAAACAACAAATGGTCATCACCTGTACCACTGACTGGCTAACTTTGGGCAAATTTCTTAACTTCTCTAGGCCTCAGTGAGACTTGTTTCTTTTTTTTTTAAAGATTTTTTTTTTTTTTAAGATTTTATTTATTTATTTGACAGAGACAGAGATAGCGAGAGCAGGAACACAAGCAGCGGGAGTGGGAGAGGGAGAAGCAGGCTTCCCGCCGAGCAGGGAGCCCGATGTGGGACTCGATCCCAGGACCCTGGGATCATGACCTGAGCCGAAGGCAGACGCTTAACGACTGAGCCACCCAGGCGCCCGAGACTTGTTTCTAAGACTTTATATTCTCAGAGCAGTTTTAGGTTTCTAGCAAACTTGAGGGGAAGGTACAGAGATTTCCCATACACCCTCTGCCCCCACACATGCGCAGCCTCCCCTATTATCAACTCCCCCATCAAAGTGGTACATCCATTACAATTGATGAACCTGCATTGACACATCATTACCACCTGAAGTCCACAGTTTACATTACTCTTGGTAATTATTCCACTCTTGGTGTCGTACATTCTGTGGGTTTAGACAAATATATAATGACATGTATCCAACATTACTCCACACAGAGTAGTCTCACTGCCCTAAAACTCCTCTGTGCTCCACCTTGTTCATCCCTCTCCCCCAGCTTAACCCCTGTCATTCACTGATCTCTACAGTTTTGCCTTTGTCACATACTTGGAGTTATACAGTATATAGCCTTTCCAGAATGGCTTCTTTCACTTAGTAGTATGTATTTAAGTTTCCTCCATGTCTTTTTCTGTCTTGATACCTCATTTCTTTTTAGCATTGAATAATATTCTACTGTCTGGTTGTACCAGAGTTTATCCATTCACCTATTGAAAGGCATCTTGATTGCTTTCAAGTTTTGGCAATTATGAATAAAGCCATTATAAACATCCATGTGCATGTTTTTGTGTAGACATATTTTTTCAACTCCTTTGGGTAAATGCCGAGGAGTGGGTTTGCTGGATTACATAAGAGTGTATAGTTTTATTTAGTGATATTCTAGTATTTTGTTACAGAGTTTTATTATGATTAATGAGATAATCAATATAAATTGCCTGGCAGAGTACCTGGCATATTGTAAGGGCTGAATCAGTGTTAATTATATTTGGTGTTATTATCATCTCATAAAAGATATATAGTAGATACAGAAGAGAGAAATGTCAGAGGAAAAGTGTAAGAACATGTGATGATTAGCTCTCAATGCAGATATCTGCAGTCTCGGATACACGGAATGTGCTTGTCTAATTCATGCTGCTCTGCATGGAAGGTATACTTTGCCTTGAGCCTTTTGGTCCCCCATACTCCCTTTGGACTAATGAAGAAGGATAATACAGGTAATTGTAAGTAATGGTTATCTAATTCTTCAGGTAAGGGGAAAAAATACAGCTAAATGCACTCCGAATCTGAATCATATAAACCTGACAAACAGCTAGGGTCAGATGGAATAGGGGAAAAGCACTACTAGACAAGTGTTCTGGAAAACTGTGTTCACAGTCTAACTCACTTTGTGTGGGTTGTGAACTTCATGAACTTGGACTTGAGGCTTAGTATTTCAGTTTCCTCAGCAGAATGAGACTCCCCCACTGGCTATTTAGAGAGCAAGATGAGATAAGGAACATCAGAGTACTGCTTGAAATTTTCTAGGAAGTTAAGAAATTTAAAATTAATCCTAATACATGGAGACACCAAATAGCTTGCTCAGATTCAGTTCCATGATAATAAGTAAAAAATCCAAAGTCGTCTAGCACCAATAACATCATGACCAATTTCTGTGCTTGGTTTTGAATATATGATTGCTTCTATGCACTTACAGATTTGTATTTTCTCTGTTTTCTAAGCATAAAAAGCATATTTCTCCATTGTAGAGAGTTTTGATTATTAAAAATACATAGGAGGAAGCAAAATCAAACCAAACCAAACCAAACCAAAGCTCACCTATTATTTTACCACCTGGAAATACCTCATGTTAAAATTCAGAAACATTTCCTTCTGACATTTTATCTTTCTGTAGATAGTAAGCTAAATCTCTAGAAAGGTAGACCTAGATTTACGTTTTTTAAAAGTAGTCTGATGTTAAATATAGATTTGATTTATATTTTGTCTAATAATCTCTGTAAGGATAAGATTACATCTAAATGCCTATATGTTAACAATATATAATGTAGCATCATCACTTTCTTTTCTCCATCAAAATTATGCTGTTTTTATAAAGTTTTGTTTTTTTATGGAAATGTTTATTGTTTTCTACTTGTTGCTTATTTCCATTTTCCACTAAAATAATATGCTCAACAACATTTTTTTTTAATTTTTATTCTTATGTTAATCCCCATACATTACATCATTAGTTTTAGATGAAGTGTTCCATGATTCATTGTTTGTGCATAACACCCAGTGCTCCATGCAGAATGTGCCCTCCTCAATACCCACCACCAGGCTAACCCATCCTCCCATCCCCCTCCCCTCTAGAACCCTGTTTGTTTTTCAGAGTCCATCGTCTCTCATGGTTCGTCTACCCCTCCGATTTCCCCCACTTCATTCTTCCCCTCCCACTACCTTCTTCTTCTTCTTTTTTTTTTTTCTTAACATATATTGCATTATTTGTTTCAGAGGTACAGATCTGAGATTCAACAGTCTTGCACAATTCACAGCGCTTACCAGAGCACATGCCCTCCCCAGTGTCTGTCACCCAGTCACCCCATCCTTCCCACCCCACCCCCCACTCCAGCAACCCTCAGTTTGTTTCCTGAGATTAAGAATTCCTCATATCAGTGAGATCATATGATACATCAACAACATTTTTTTTTAATTTAAGATTTTTATTTATTTATTTATGAGAGACAGAGAAAGAGAGAGAGAGAGGCAGAGGGAGAAGCAGGTTTCCCGCTGAGCAGGGAGCCCGATGCGGGACTCGATCCCAGGACACTGGGATCATGACCTGATCCGAAGGCAGACGCTTAACCATCTGAGCCACCCAGGCACCCGCTCAACAACATTTAAGCAGGCAGCAATCAGGGGAGAAAACATTTATCTGTAATGCCAGCCTAAATGTAACAATGAACTCTTTCATCTTGATTCTAAGCTCTAAGTCTACTCTGAGGTCTTTGAAGTACCCACTTGGGCTAAAGCCACTCAGAAAGAAACTGAGCAAAATAAGTGGTTTGAAGCAAACAAAAATATAAACCCTAAACCTTTCCCAGCTTTGCATAATCATCATATTCGTTTACTTTTTTGTTGTTGTTGTTTTTGTTTTTTTTTATGTTATGTTAATCACCATACATTACATCATTAGTTTTTGATGTAGCGTTCCATGATTCATTGTTTGCGTATAACACCCAGTGCTCCATGCAGAACGTGCTCTCTTTAATACCCATCACCAGGCTAGCCCATCCTCCCACCCCCCTCCCCTCTAGAACCCTCAGTTTGTTTCTCAGAGTCCATAGTCTCTCATGGTTAGTCTCCCCTTCCGATTTCCCCCCCTTCATTTTTCCCCTCCTGCTATCTCTTCTTCTTCTTCTTCTTCTTTTTTTTAACATATAATGTATTATTTGTTTCAGAGGTACAGGTCTGTGATTCAAGAGTCTTACACAATTCACAGCGCTCACCATAGCACATTTACTTTGGACTATATTTCCCTTTATAGAGGTTAGGTTAACCATAACTGTCTCCCTGATTTTCATCTTTATTTTTCATCTGCTGACAGTGCCTTCTCAGCCTGTTTCCCAAATATTTAAATATTTGACAAGCATCAGTTTTATTACTGGGAATCAATTTAAATGATTTAATGATAATCATAATGATAGCATGGGCCTGTTTACTGTTTTTCAAAATCATTTTAAAATAGTATTTGCTTATAAGCTAGAGTAGCCGAATAATTGAATTAAGTTTCTTGATTTTCTTTTTATGTAATCTTTACTGTGTTGAAACTCTCTGCTTCATGGTAAAAATACCCAGATCATACAATTTCTGATCCTATTTTGGGGAGGCCATTGAAGAATCCTCTAAATTGTCACTTGTCACATGGAGAGATTACTCCAGAACCCTCAATATTTTTTTCTAACAACATGATCCATTTTCACTTATTGAAAATAAATACTATTGAGCACCTGCTACATATTAGACATTGAGAGTGTAGCAGTGAAGTCAAAGTCCCAATTTACATGGAGCTTATGTTTCAGAGGGAAGGACTGAACAACGCATAAATTAATAATTTGCAGGATGATGTTCTTAACTCTTAGATATTTATTATTTTGTAAGAGGTACATTTGCTTTCTTCATCGTGTTAACATATAAATGAATTTCTTAATCTCTGAATACACATGTAGTAGGATTTTTTTGTGGTTGCTTTTGGTAGTGGTTTTGTTTTGTTTTGTGTTTGGTTTTTGATGATTTAGTATACTCAGTCTGAGTAGGAATGGAAATGTAAGATTTTTGAAGTTGTTCACAAAATTAGCCAAATTTAAATCATTCTATATTACTAATATATTATCATACTAATGTTAATTTCAATGTGCTGTATCTGATATATTTTGAAACATCTTATATTCACTCACTGAAGCAGCATATTACAATAAAATGTAAATGTTAAATATCATGGTTTAGCATTTTCTGAACATTGGAATCCAATTAATTTAATAACAGCAATATATATACATATAGGCCAGTCATTGAAGTCATTATTCCCATTTTTCACATTCAAGTTTATATTTTGATTTTTTTTATTCCTGTGGGAAACATTTTTTTAATATCTGAAATATGTCTTCAAATATTTTTATTCCCTTTTCAGGAATTTGCTGCACTGACAAAAGAATTAAATGCCTGTAGGGAGCAACTCCTAGAAAAGGAAGAAGAAATTTCTGAACTTAAAGCTGAAAGAAACAACACAAGAGTAAGTATAAAACCGCCTCTGCTTGGAATCAATTCCATATACAGTTCAGTGCCTTATCTCTTGTATACTCATAAGAATATAAACATTTAAAAACTTGAGGAAGGGGCGCCTGGGTGGCTCAGTCGTTAAGCATCTGCCTTCGGCTCAGGTCATGATCCCAGGGTCCTGGGATCGAGCCCCGCATCGGGATCCCTGCTCCGCGGGAAGCCTGCTTCTCCTCTCCCACTCTCCCTGCTTGTGTTCCCTCTCTCGTTGTGTCTCTCTCTGTCAAATAAATAAATAAAATCTTTAAAAAAAAAATAAATAAAAATAAAAATAAAATAAAAACTTGAGGAAGACATTAAGCAGACACCAACTCATAGTCTGTCACTTCAAGTAACAGAGACTATTCTATAAAACTCAAAACAGGAAGGCCAGAAACCTAAATTACAGTCTCAACTTCCAAATCACCGTGTTGCCTCAGAAAATGTTTTTATTCCTTCTGGCCTTTGCTTTCTTTGATTTTAAAAAGAAGGACTGGATTTCGATAGCCTCAAACTTTCAAACTGTTGTATTGGAGTAGGGGGCCAATACTCAGAGGCTGGAGATGCATAGAGAGAGAGGCTTGAGGGGAGTATGAGTTTCCATTATGGGGTGATGTGAGGGAGTGGCTTGGCATTGGTCCTCACCTCATTAAAATGTATAAAACCACTGGCTCAGAACTCTCCTAATTAAAAGAGGCATAGCTTCTCTATTTTGGAAGATAATTGAGGAGACTTCCAGTTCTGATGTCATGATTTTGATGGACTCTTCTATCTTCTGCTCTTGGAAACCCATGTCTCTTTCAGTCTCATGCCCTGTAACACTGAAGTCCAGAATTTGATCAAAGGTGCTATATTTTCTTGTTCAGAAGAAATAGTCACTAAATTTCATAAAATATATAAATCACCAGATTACCTATACCTATTACTAGAGAAGAGTTTCTCTATTAAAAGAATGCAGAGGAGAAAACACTTTTGTGTGGATATATAGTTCAATTTCAACATGAAGTAGGTGAAAAATATTTTCAGTATTAAAACTCTGGCAGATCAATGCTAAAAAATGAGAAAGTGAGGTATTGTTAATAGTGTATTCATTTGATGCTTGGTCTTAGAGAATACTATAAAAATAATAGCTCCATAAACAGTGAGCTTGTGCCTTTAATGAGGAGTACCATGTATCCATACTGGTTATATGATCAAACTCAATTTATCTCCTTATTCGTCAGGGTCTTATTTTTATGGTAAAGAGAATTCACACAGTATACACACAGGATTTGGTTTTCACTGAGACTTTGATGACTGCCTCAAATAGAACATAAAGAGGACAGTTTAGATCGTTACCAGGCGTCCGATGAATTTTTTCTATTTCTTTCTCTCTGTTGATATTTTTCCCCACCCTTGATTTCTAACTTACAATTTTTTCATGCAAACTTAAAGTTTATTTGTGCCATGAGATTCGTTCTGCCCTATTTCACTATTTTCCATTTCAGTGGTTTAAGCTACATTCCCCGATGTAGCACAGTGAAGCCAAATGTAAAAGTAGGATCCGGAAGGTGAACATGGAAGGAAATGTAAACTTCTTGGTAGACTTTCAACAAATTCTCATATTTAAAATGCACCAGAAACTCTTCTTTTAGCTGTGTATTTCTCCTTTAGACAACTTTTTTTTTCTACAGCCCTTTACTCCTTTCTAATGCCCTATGAGAGACATGTTATAATTATCCCCATTTTACAGATGAGGTAGCTGCTCAGAAAAAGGTAGATAACTTGCTGGAAATTATGCAGTGAATAAATAGAAGAGAAAAGGGATTTGAAAGCTAAGGCAGTCTAACTCCAGGCCTGTGCCTTCAGCCATGAGGCCATTAGCACAATTACTCAAGTTAGATCCATGGAGGGGCCCCTGGGTGGCTCAGTTGGTTAAGCATCCAACTCTTGATTTCGGCTCAAGTCATGATCGTGGGGTCGTGTGATTGAGCTCCGTGCTGGGCTCCACACTCAGCTGGGAGTCAGCTTGAGATTCTCTCTCTCCTTCTTCCTCTGCCTCTTCCTCCAACTCGTGTGTGCTCTCTCTCAAATAAATAAATAAATCTTTTTTTTTTTTTTAAAGTTAGATCCATGGAAAAACTCCCAAGATTTACAACAGCTTAGAGAAGACTTTGCCCTAAAAGTAAACCATTGCAGTATGGAGTGTATCATTCCTTCCTGATTGTGACTAATTTCAGAGAACTCGGAGATTTGGCAGCAGCATCCATACAGTCTTCATCATATCACACTCCATCAGGCCCAGAAGTACCTGTGGCTGTTGCACCTGCAGAGGAACCTTGGGGGATAGAGGCAGTAAGGCAAGCTATACTTGCAATACCTCTTCAGGGGTCAAAGTGAGGAAAATACAAATATTAAATTCCATTAGGGTAACAAAAATTGAAGCCATTGATTTTAAACATGAATAATGGTTACTTTGAAAGCATGAGTAAAGCTGTAAAACATTTTTTCCACCCTCCTTAAAGCAGTGGTATGAGGATTTTTGTTGTTGATTAGGGAAAATAGAGAAACGGAACTAGGAAAACTTCTTTGTGCAAAGTATCAATAATATAACAACTTCCTAAATTACATAACCACCTGTTACCCTCCCCACCACCCAAAAAATATCCAGGGCTAAAAATCAGACATATCTTCTTCATGATCCCAGAGTCCCAGGATTGAGCTCCCTGCTCAGCCAGGAGTCTGCTTTTCTCTTTGACCCTACTCCTTCTCATGCTCTCTCTCTCACTCGCTCTCTCTCACTCAAATAAATAAATAAAATCTAAAAAAAAGCTTTATTGCAGCAGCCAAGGTTATGTTGAATTCAAATCTAATAAGAAGTTGTATAATATTAGAAATTTATTTCAAAAATTTCCAATGATGCAGTATGTACTATGCATATACACTATGATATGTTTGTATATATACAGGCTGTGGTCATTTAAAATGAATCCCAACATAGGATTAGTGGTCATTTACATAGTCCTTGCAATCCTGTGAGTACACCAAAAAGAGTGCCTTCTGCAATATTTATTAAATATTAGATAAAAGTGTAGCTCCTAGCAAAGGTATACAAATAGTAGCTTGTTAGTGTTATCTTTGTGAGTTCCTCTTCATTTTTCGTTTATTTTAATTTATAAGCTTAGAAGTCATGGATACATGCTAGTTTTGAACATTTTGGCCCACATTCTCCAGGCTAGGTAACTTACATTTATCTTACTTCAATTTGATACATGAGCATTAAACATATATCTATAGAATAATTTCCTAAGTATTAAGGAGTACTGAGGATAAGTTAAATTGTTAAGCCCCTAAGAAGTCTGTTTTATATTAATAAGAACACATTATTTGTTGTTTTTTTTTTATTAAAGATTTTATTTATTTATTTGAGAGAGAGAATGAGAGACAGAGAGCATGAGAGGGAGGAAGGTCAGAGGGAGAAGCAGACTCCCCGCCGAGCAGGGAGCCCGATGCGGGACTCGATCCCGGGACTCCAGGATCATGACCTGAGCCGAAGGCAGTCGCTTAACCAACTGAGCCACCCAGGCGCCCCACATTATTTGGTTTTATTATATCCTAATTGCATAAAACAGTACACCTTAACTGTTTGAATCAAGAAGACATTAATTAAGGAATATAAGAAATCTCCAAACCTAGCTTCCATGCGCAATGTCTAGGACCATATTTCTTAGCTTTGGTGAGTTTTCCTTACATTCCTAGTCCCAGAAACATGCAGCCTTTACTACTACCTGTGCCAGCAAAATGGACCCCCAAGCCTAGCCTGGTTACTCGTTTGGCTCCCCTCAGAATCTGTCCTGTGTGGGTGGCTCTGGTTGGCTGACTCTTAAGTCACTTGTCTGCCACCTAGTGGTTAAACGTGCCTGCGAAGTGTTTTTTTGTTTCCAATATTGGGAAGATGACGTTCAGCATTCAGGTAATTATCAAAGATGGAGGGTATGTACAAAAGATTTGGGGCAACCACAAATACCAATTCTCCACAATAACCTAACTTTTATTATACTCTTTTCCATATTAAAACTCTAAACAGCAGCAATACTGACATGTAACTACCCAACAATACAACTATACCTCTTAGACAATAACAAAATCACCTTTTCTCAAAAAAAGAAGGTGCATGCATCCAGCCACAGGACCAGGGTTCTTCTTGCTCTTATTAAATCTCAGTCATATCTTAATATTCTGTAATGTATGGACTACTTTAAATGTTAATCAGAATCAAATACCCAGTATACAAGAGTAAAAGGGGAAAATAATTTAATATACATTATGTATATGATATAACAAAAAAAAAAAAAATAAAGATCCTCTCTTCTCCAAGTGGTCAATAAGTCCTATTGGTAATTATAAATTCCAATTCTAAACCTTCATTCCTGGACCTCTGTATATGGACCAATATATTCATCACTAACTCTAAGTATATACTAATTTCAGGATGATAGCACCCCAACCTAGCCATGTGTTATCTCCAAGCAATAATTAAGATAGACTCTTCCTTGGGCCATTTAACCGTTTTATAGGATCACCTGCTTCTGAATGATGTGATAGCATGGTGAAACCAGGGCTGGGAACATCAGTCAATTGCATTACTCCTTTCACTATAAAATGTGTGTGTTTTTTTTTTTTTCTTTTTTCGGTCAGAAGTAATGTTGTATATGATAATAAGACTGTAAGCAGGGGGCGCCTGGATGGCTCAGTCGTTAAGCATCTGCCTTCGGCTCAGGTCATGATCCCAGGGTCCTGGGATCGAGCCCCCCATCAGGCTCCCTGCTCAGTGGGAAGCCTGCTTCTCCCTCTCCAACTCCCCCTGCTTGTGTTCCCTCTCTTCTGTGTCTCCCTCTGTCAAATAAATAAATAAAATCTTTTAAAAGAAAAAGACTGTAAGCAAAAATCTGATAAGATAGTATTGCTAGTAGAAGCAGAGCCATTAGAGAAGGCAAATCCATATTCAGAAAAAACATTTATTACATTAAGAAAAGGCAGCCGTCCCCTCCTTGATGGAAGGGATTTAATGTAATCTACTTACTTCAAGGTAACTAGCTGGTCTCTAGGTATACTATATCATGAAATGGGTTCAAAATTGATGGCTACAGCTAATCACTTGGCCATTCAGCTGTGGTGGTAACCCTATCAACCTTAATGGTGAGAAGCCCATTTTGCAAGGTCAATGAGTAACTTCTATCCCTGAAACCATGGGCACTTTTTCTGCCCATTGAGCATATGTGGCGGTGGCCAGAGAAATGGGCCAATATCCAAAAGGTGAATCATTTTTGTCTATGAGATTATCAAAAACCTCTGCAACAGTGGGTACCACAGAATTAGTCCTAGTTCAGAGATAATATCCAAGAAATTTGGTATTCTTATTTCCTCAGTACTATTGACATGGTATAATAGTTATGGATGCTTTTAGAGAAGATCTTCTGATTAGCTATTGCTTCATAACAAACCACCCCAAAATTTAATGCCACAAACAACATTTTACTGTACTCACAGATTCTATGAGTCAGGGATACAGAAAGGGCATAACATTTGCGCTCCCAGCTCTGATGTCTAGTGACACTGATGTGCTGGTAAATGATTTTTTTTAACCAGAAAAAAATTAAAAAAAAAAATACTAATCTATATAGTGTTTGGAGTTCCCATGGTGTAAATACTCCCACTGTAGCTGATTTCAAGTTACCAACATGATGTCACTGAATGCAGAGGTGGGAAACGATGAAAGATTTGGAAACAGTCTATAGTATTTCTACCATTCAAATACAGTAGAAGTAAACAACCCAAGGAGCATGGGATATTTAGGAACCTTACTAAAAACTTGGAATTTGGGGCACCTGGGTGGCTCAGTCGTTAAGCGTCTGCCTTCGGCTCAGATCCTGGGATCGAGCCCCGCATCGGGCTCCCTGCTCCACGGGGAACCTGCTTCTCCCTCTCCCACTCCTCCTACTTGTGTTCCCTCTCTCACTGTGTGTCTCTCTGTCAAATAAATAAATAAAGTCTAAAAAAAAAAAAAACCTTGGAATTTAGTAATATAATCAGGAAGTAATACATTCTGAGTGTTTATTATCTTTAAAAAATATTTTTTATTGGGCACCTGGGTGGCTCAGTTGGTTAAGCGACTGCCTTTGGCTCAGGTCATGATCCTGGAGTCCCGGGATCGAGTCCCGCATCGGGTTCCCTGCTCGGCGAGGAGCCTGCTTCTCCCTCTAACCCTCCCCCCTCTCATGCTCTATCTCATTCTCTCTCTCAAATAAATAAATAAAATCTTTAAAAAAATATTTTTTATTTAATTATAAGCTTGCATAATTTAAGCTTCAACAATTACTGTGTTTTAACCGCTGGCTCACAAAAATCCTGAGACTTAACGGTCCTCTCTAGCAAGCTGGTATGAGCCAGGTTTAGCACACCATTTGCAGGGGAGAAGAGAATATCTGGACTCTGAAAGGTCGACTGGGAGCAAACTGTTTCACATGGGTTATGGGGCTTTGTACGAACTTAACCCTGCTTATCTGGTGTTGGTCTTTCTCTGACAAACTTCGCTCTGACCCTACCAGCCTCCTTCGGTTTCCTTGGAAGCCAAGCCTTTGCCTGTGCTGTACCCTCGCCTGGAGTCCTTCATCTGGCCCCTCATCTGGCCAGCTCTTTCTCAATTTAAACATCACCCTCTCGCAAAGGAGATCTCTCCTCTTTTCAGCTCCCATAACTCTATTTCAGGGTTAAGTTCACACAAAATCCCATAGCCTGTGTAAAACAGCTTGGATTTAACCAATGCATGCATGTATCTGTAGAAGTCAAGAGAGTAGAACACCAGGAATATAATCAGATTGATAAATAAAAGGAAAGCTCTTTGAAAATATTGTGTCATCATCATACTGAAGAACTATTAATATTATTTTGACCCTTAAATGTGATCCCTACCTACTGATCTATATACATTTCGGATCTCAGATGTTTGTGTTCTTTTGTACCAATGCATGGCAAAGTTTTCTGACACTTTGAACCATAATTAGTGATGGTGAATGGAAAGAAATTAATTTATTAAGGACTAAGAAAGGTGACACTAATGTGTGACACTGAATCTAACAATAACTGAAAACCAAAAATTTCCCCTACTTTAGGAAATGTAAGCTTTAGGAAAAAGCCTGCAATTTTTTTTTCTTTCCTTCTTTCCATCCCAGTATCTTATATTTGCTTTTCCCTTTTTTGTTTGAGTAATTTCTGCCTTATTTTACATAGACACCATTTGTTAGCCTATGCTTTTCACTATCCTTCTGAAAATCTCTCCTACAAAACTTCCTGCTCATGTATTGTTGTTCCCTGGCAAAATCTCAATAACTGAGAAGTTAAACCAGCAGGTTTGGGTTTTTTTTTTTTATGTATCTTTGTTTTTAGCAGCAGAACTCCCTTTATTAAACGAAACGAAGGTGAAACCCCAATTCACAAAACATTGAAAAGTAAAATTTCTTTGGGAAATGTTAGAACAGACTGAAACACTGTTCACTGGACTTTGTCCAGACTTCTGTCATGGCTCCAGAGGCTACTCTGGGTGAATGTAGGTTCCAGAGTAGACCGTTTAAAAAGCATGCTCTTTAACCTCCTTTCCCCAAGTGATTATTGCAAATCTCGGTTACTGTATCTCAGTTGGTTGCATATATTTTTCTATTATTTCTATTTCTATTTCTATTAAGAATTAATTGTGGGGCACCTGGGTGGCTCAGTTGGTTAAGCGACTGCCTTCAGCTCAGGTCATGATCCTGGAGTCCCTGGATCGAGTCCCGCATCGGGCTCCCTGCTCGGCAGGGAGCCTGCTTCTGCCTCTGACCCTCCCCTCTCTCATGTGCTCTCTCTCTCTCATTCTCTCTGTCTCAAATAAATAAATAAAATCTTTAAAAAAAAAAGAATTAATTGTGAATAAAATCATTATTTTCCCTATAATCGTTAGAGCAACATGTGATTATAACTATCACTATAATCACTACACAAATGTGATTATCACTATAATCACATTCAAAGCAACATGATGATTATGTTATGCTCATTACCTTCATTGCAACACCAAGTGTAAATTAAATTGGTTTTGACTTTTAATACTTTTTTCTTAGCACAATCATCATTTTGTTAAGAATTGTACCATGTTCTTTAATAATTATTCTATTTGATCACGCCTATTTTGTGTTGTTTCTACTGAATTCATGCTGAAATTATTACATTGTTTTAAAAATGCATAAGAATTTACATGATATTTCTTAAATGAGCAATTTGTTATACACTAGAAATGGGACTTACTTTAATGTAATTTAGGAACCCTGGTTTAGACTCAGGTTTGTGCTTCTTTGCTGCTACCTGTGATAAAATCTGAGACTATCATTAGATTCTATGCAAACCTGCAATCTTTTACAGTAGGAGTCATGAGTATTAGTAACTTGTGTTCATAAGATAATTACATTTAGGATAATTGCATTTTCTGTTAAACCCAATAGCTGTTACTGGAGCACTTGGAGTGCCTCGTGTCCCGACATGAAAGGTCACTAAGAATGACAGTGGTGAAACGGCAAGCCCAGTCCCCCTCAGGAGTCTCCAGTGAGGTTGAGGTTCTCAAGGCACTGAAATCTTTGTTTGAGCACCACAAGGCCTTGGATGAAAAGGTATAGTATTGATAAAGGATTCTTACAATTGTATGTGTCAATTATACCTCAATCAAGCTGAAATGTAAAAAAAATAAAATGAAATAAACTTTATCTACTAATTTTAAAAAAAGTTTTAGTACTGCAAAAGCTTTCAAGCTTAATAGTGTTTTTGTCATCAGCATCAAGCTCCTTGTCTTCATCTAATGACTCAGCTGACTCCTGATGTAAATCAGCACAGAGAAACACATCTGGATTATAGGAATATCATTTTTTTAAAATGCAACTGGATTATTGTGTGTATATGGGTAATACTCATAACCATGTTGTTTTTATTGCCACTGAATCTATGGCTTATCAAGTTATACTTGTATTGTGTTGCATTATGGTCCTAGTCCAGATGGCCATGTGAAATTCAATATTGTCAGTCTCCCTCTCTCTTCCTCTCTTTTTCTCTTCGCCCAGCCCCTCTTTGAAGTGCTATGTCTATAGACACCAACACAGGAGACTGCTAACTGACAACTTAACATATCTTGAGGTGTAAATTGGCTGTACTCTAACCTTTGGAGATTTATATTAGAAGCATACATTTTTTTTAGATCTCTAATATCTAGTATCTTCTGAATATACATTTTGAAGAGTCTCTACATCTAACAGCATAAGGTATTAGTGGAAAAAACTGCCTTAGGTCTTTTTAAAAGTAGCAATAAGCTTCTCTTAGCTGTTACTCAAATAACTGTTACTGACATAAATAAGCCAATATGATGATAATATCCTTTGGAGATTAGTAAGGCTTATGACATGATTTTAATTTTGTGAAATGTTAAAGAATTAACTTTTTAAAATTAATAAAGCTTTAGGATTTTGTAGAGTGGGAATTGGGGCACTTCATTAGAAAGTACCTGAGAAGTTCTGAGTATTAAAATCCAAATAAGGGATTATTATCCAGTTATATCTAGGTTTTGAGCATGCAGACACTTGTGCTCTAGTTAATATTTATGTACATAGATACTTTTATCATTGGTCTTTCAGATGTTCTTAGAGCAGGGGATTATGTGAAGTATGTGCAAAAGGATAACTATAATTCTATCTTCTAGATTATTAAGAAATTATAGTTTATTTTTCATTTTAGCTGTGAGAGGCAAGTAGTTTATGAATAATTTTGAATAAAACAAAAATTGATATTATTTAAAGATCCTTGATAAATGTAATATCAAATAATCATATTTAACGTTTTGTTTCATATTCCCTTTCTTATTACAAAAGTACATTGTTAAGAATTTGGAAGACTATATTTATGGAATATCTATTATATATAGGACAGATGTTTGGCCACACAAAAATAGACAAGACATTCTCCTTACAACTGAAGAGATCATAGCACTAGAGATTCATGTCAATAATAGGTAATGTTAAGAAACAATATGTACAATGCAATATGAAGTAACAGAAAAAGTTGTGACTAATTCTACTTGAGAAAGTGATGAAAAATTCAAGAATATCTTCACAGAGGGGAGGACATTTGGTCTGAATATTAAAGAATGTGTAGGAGTTTTAAAAGCAGAGTCATAAAGATACTCTGCGCACCAAGATCAATATGTAAGATAACCCAGAGATGTAAGAAGAGCATGGCCTGTCCAGAGAAAGTGTAATAGTTTTGAATGGCTTGAATGAAAGTGCTTGAGAATGTGTGATTTTAGATGTTCCCTGTAATCATTCCCACATCACTTGAGGGATGCTGTTATGAAAGAATGGATGTAGGGCAATAAAGAATATTGAAGACAAATAACCTGATGGGTATGAGTACATTTAAGAAGAGAATAGTTGTACAACTTAAAATTTAGAAATAATTTACTATGTAGATGTTCAGTGAGCTTAGCATAACTAAATGAAGCATTTATACCATGGCCCTAGGAGCTATAATAGTATTTACTAACTCACCGGAAGTGCCATGGACATTGATGAATCCAGGGGCAACTGAACTGATTATCAGCTAAGTATTGCTGACAGTCTAAAGGAAAAGTGTTATGAGCTTGGATTCTGGAGTTGGACAGATACGGACAAGTGACTTAACTTCTCTATGCATCTTTTTCTTCTTATTTTGAATGAAGAGAGTCATAGTATGTACCTCATAGAATTGTCATGAGGATTAATGGGATCTGACATGCAAAACTCTTAGCCAGTACTTAGCATATGGCAAGTGCTCATTAAATGTTAATGAATATTACTATTAATATGTAAATTTCAGTATTTGATAAAACTTTCAAGCTAAGTAAAGATATTGGTATCACTGTTGATCCACACGCTTGTTTTAAATAGCCTTTTATTTAGTTATTGAGGGATTAATCTGTGCCTTTATAGGCAATTTCCCTAAGAATAGCTCACAGCTACTCAAAAGGATAGGGAGGGTGGAGACACAAACTACAACATCCTAATTTAAGTAGTATGGATATTATGTTATAATATATAGAGATGATCAGAAGAAGATGCAATTAACCATGTCTTGAGGACAAGACACTACCAACTTTACCACAGAGGGTAAAGTTACACATGAGGAACTAAATAAAGTATAAAAAATTGAACACAGCTGTGAACAATTACAATGACTGGCAGTCTTCATTATTAATGTCCTTATTTATATATCCACTGAGTTGTAGGATCAAAATTTCACAATTAGCTAAGACCAACAGTAATTTTGACATCGCTCTCCAATATGTTTACCAATTTCGTGGGCTGGAGGAAATGAGAGATATACATGTGTTTTGCAATCATTCAGACATCATTGATTTTTTTTTTCTTTAAAAGACATATTGGCTATGCCTGGGGAATATAAGCAAAAAAAACCCAGTAAATATGTATGCACTTCACATATATTTCTATCATCTGCTATCACAGTACCAAAACTGGATTTGAACTTCTGGTCTAAGGAGATTTCTTTATGTTTTCTGTTATAAGAATGCTAATTCCAAAATGAAACCCTGCCATACCTTACTTTTAATTTGGAATGTATGCTTCTTCCACCAGAGTTCCTCTTTATCCCGAGACACATTTGTTATTTTTAGGGACTTACTTTATTTTAAATCTTCAGGGATTTAAAATGTAAGTAGCCTTGAAACATCTTTTGGGGAAGAAATTCTTGAGTTATTTTGAAGAAATATGCCATTATGAAGAAAATTGATTTAACAGATGAAATTAGAAATAAAAAATTCTAGTTGTACATAAATATTTTGGAGTTTACACAATAGCTCCATAAATAACCGATACATATGAACTTAAAGACTACACAGACAATGGATTAATTGAATGTGGCTAAATAGTAAAAAATCAGAAAAGGTTAAGTAGAGAGCTAAGGCTATCAACTGTGCATTTACATTTAGGAAAAAAAATTAAAATTATAATTTGTCATGGTGTATCAATCATGTCTAGATGGTTCCACAAGAGCACCAAATCTAACAAGGAAAATAAAGATAATTATGGCATTCTGCTGGTGCTGTGCTTAGCAGAGCAAAGCAAAAAGCTAAAAGGCTTGTCAAAGATAATTTTTTTTCCTGTTAATGCAGTTTTAGCTATGTAGACAAGGTAAGATGTTAAGATTCTTTATACCCTGGAAAAGTTACTCCTTTGGATCTTACTTTTTTTTTTTTTCTTATCAGTTTAGCAGAGATTAATGCAAGATGAATTAAATGCAGAGAATAATTTATCCTCATATAAATGTGACTAAAGAATTCATATCATACTATATTGATAATTACAGCACCAATTTTTACATTTACAGCTAATTCAAAATATATTCAGAAATTGTTTTTATTTTCTCAAAGACAGCTTTGGATTCATTACTCTGTGGGTAATAGGATCTTAAGCTGTAGATACCATTCTAAATTTATTGAGGGGTGATTCTGTTTTCAAATTGTTTTATAAGCTTAATGATTTTTACTTCTTGGAGGTTCAATATAATGAGAATAAAAAATGCTTAACTTGTGGTAAATTGAAACCAGTTTAGAACATTTTCTGTGATTATTAGTTTAGCAAAGAAAGTCAGGAAGATATTTTAACCTACAAGATAGCCTGGTTTCAGCCATCCTTTATATGATTTGAAGGACTCTTTTAGAAACATTCCAATGTATCGGTATATCTTAAAATAGGACACCTTCACCTCTTCACAGCACTCTAAATGTGATCTGATCAATGTGCATATAGTGAGATCATTAAGTTACATTTAGACTGTTTCATATTGCTGATCCTTAGACCTTTCTCACTCAAAACACCCATATTTTATAGTTGGTATTTTAGGAAGTGGGCATAAAACTTTACAATCATCCCTATTAAATATCAACCACATCTACTAAGATTTTTTTGATAACTGCTTTCCACATATCAGCAATCCTCCTTATTTGCAGCCTTCAGGGTATTTGCTTCTTTTGCATCTCTCCAAGCTGCTCATAAAAAGGTATTCCCCAGGTCAAATCATCAAAGATTTCTTTTCAAGTGGCTCTTGTTCAGTTATTAATCAGCAATAGTTTTATGCATTTTAATGAACAATTATTTGTCTAACAGCATTGGCACCTGGACGTCCATCTAGGTCCTAAATATCAGGAAAGGTTCTAATTATCTTTGAGATCAAGTATCAGTTTATGTATATATTACTAATTTTCAGAGAATTTCAGCATAATTAAGTAAAAATAATATCAAACTCCTCTCAGATCGTTATTCGTTCTCATTCAAGATGTATTTCAGGAGTTAAGTGCACCCAGCCACCTGAATATGCATCAGTTATCATTATACAGCACAAAAATATGATTGAGATTTTTAAAAATTTCTAATTAGATTCTAGATTAATAGGATATTAGTGTTTCTTGTCTGTTTACTAATTGGAAAATAATGTTATAATTCAACATTAAAATTGTTATGTAAGTTTTTAAAATATAGTTTATATATTTAACCTATATTATGTATTAATAATTAATTTTTAAAACAATATTACCTAACCTATATATGATGTTCTCAGTTAAATCTTATTTTTTTTTAAAAAAGGAAAATGTGATTCATTAAACTGTACTATCAATGAATTAATAAAATTAGTTTATAAAAATATAATTATATATTAAAATACATGTTAACTTCACAAATACTGTAACATTCCCATGCAAAAAAAAAAAAAATGTATGTTAACTCATAATCAAAAATTCACCATGAATTGCATCTCAAGTTGAAGGTATAAATTTTGTTGATTCTTTTCTAAGGAGAATTAAGCCACTATAGACATTCATTTTAATTCAGGCAAATCTCTTTCTCTGAATTTCTTCAATTTTTTACATGATAAAAAATACCTTTTTAAATATATGTAATATAGAGCACATCTAAAGATCTGAACATATAATAACTAAATCAATTTTAGAAGTTCTAAGAAAGCAAGAATTAAAAAACTACTTTGAGTTTCATGTATGAAACATTTGCAAATCACAATTATCTTCAAATCATAATTATCTTCAAACTAAATGTGCAGAGTCTTTGGTTCTATAGGATGTATTGGCTTAACCTTTGGTATCTGGAAGCAAGTTAGGAATTCCAGAGTAATCAAGTACTTGCCAATCCCTCAGTAACAATGTAGACTTCTAGTTAATATAAAATGTATGTGCAATGGACACATTTTTCAGGTTCTAAGAATCCTTTATGAAGTTATTCATACCAAATGAAGCTCATGTATTATTTTTTTAAGTAGAAAAATTTTTACGTATGTCATACTTAATCAGGGAGTCTGTTTTTCAGATGAATTCATAATATACTTTTGAACTTCACCTCCACTTACTTGAGATCAAGCAGGTCTATCTCCAACCCCATTGGAAATTCTGTCATTGGAACACTAAAATGACTTGCTTATAAGGAAATCCCTTGATATAGTGATGCTATAAGGTGACAATGTATTCATAGTATTTATGAGCACTGAGGGCTATAAAGACTTTAATAATTTGCCAAACGTGACTGTCTCTGATAATGGTATTGATGGATTCAGCACAGTTTAACATGTATGGGATGTACATTACTGCACATATTTTGGTTTTTCTTCTAGGTAAGGGAGCGACTGAGGGTTTCTTTAGAAAGAGTCTCTGCACTGGAAGAAGAACTAGCTGCTGCTAATCAGGAGGTAACATACCAAACTTTCTCCTCTTTTGAGGTGCAATATCACTAACATTATAGCCCTTGTGTTTCACGTCACTTTTATTAAAACTGTCACAAAAAATAAATTACATTCTGTATATGCCACTGAACAAGGTCTGTTGAAACTAGTTGCCAGAGTCATGTTTTCTGATTTCTGGTGATTCAGATCTGTCACTAAGAGATGAAAAGAAAATTACCAAGAACTAGCGACAAAGGGGCTTAGAAAGACTGCAGTCAGAATACCAGTCCTTTCAAAAAGTAAAACACAGCTCCAAAATTGGAAAACATGTCAAATATCTGTTAAACTTAGAAAATGTCACAAATGAAGTTAACTCCTTGGAGATATAAATATACTTCCCTTAAGGTTCTTATTGTTCTTATCTTCTAAGAGCATCATGCCCATGTTTAGTGGCATCATTGAATCCACTTTTCTTGCTCTCATTCATGACTAAAGTATTATAACCATCTCTGACATTTAAAGAGTTGTTTTTTTTCTTTAGAAAAATTTGCTAACTTTGGTTATTAGTACACAAATGAACTTGGATCGTTAGACTAGATAGATAGATAGATAGATAGATAGATAGATAGATAGATAGATAAAAAGTACATTAAAATATATAAAATATATGAAAAATAACCTGTGTAGGCCACCAAAATAGCCCCATCTCATTTTCTCTCTCTAACATTTACTTATAAGGCTACCTTTTTCTCCAGAAATTTATTCCAGTGATGTAAATATTGGTATTGCTAGTAGTAGACATACTAAAATAATCCTACAAAATCTTCTTAGTTTTAAATAGTTAAAGATGTGGGAGGCTAATGTCCTTAATTATAAATATTATCAAGCCATTCTTCTTAAAATAATATTTGCATTTACATTGCACACACAAATACACATTTTTAAACCATGATAAAAAATCTCGACTAGTATAAATTACCTTGCTCTTTAAAATAAGCTAGATCAATTAAACAAGTTTAAAGTTTACCTTTGTTCTAGGTTAACAATTTTAATGTTAGAAAAAAATGGACTTTTAAATGCAGGGAGAATGAGTTTGTGTGAACTAAGTGCTAGCAGTGTCAAAAACATAAACAGTGGCACAACAGTTTAAATATATATAGACAAAGCTTTTTGGTGACCAGATCAGCTTAGCAAACTGGATGGCTTTAAATAAATAAATAAATAAATAAGTAAAGTAAAGGGAACAAAGGGAAATAAGAGGGTGGTACATCTTAGTCATCATAGAAGAAAAGAACCTCTGAAATAATAGATAATGACAAGAAGAACTCTGTCTTTTTATGAGAAAGAACAGGTTTTACCAATGAAGTAAGTATATGCATTCCTGGAATGTCCAGAAAGAAGATATTAAATGTTTATTTATTTTGTGTTTTACCATGGTTAATTTTGATTTTCATGTATGTTTAAAAGTACATTTATTTTGGGTACATCCCTCAAAATATTTTATTGATAAGAGTAAAAAAAACAAAAGCTTTGGCAACTACTACTGGAAAAGCCTTGCTTACCGTGTGGTGATAAAGCTTCTGTTTGTCAGAGACAAAGGGGTGGTGAGACCTCTTGGCAAAGTTATGTACCCTGAAGTAAAAATATTCCTCAAGTTCAAGTAAGGCTCTCTAAATTTGCTCCAGACATGGCAACGGAATAGCTCAATTAGATATAAAATGGAAGAACGATCCTTGAGAGAAGCAAAGTGGAGGAGAGACCTTTGACAGTTATTTAAATATTTTAGCCTCAAATTTTATTGTAGGCAGCATGGTCCATTTGATTGCTTGTGTATATTTTAAATCATTAACATTATTCTACAATTACTGCAGCCCTTCTGAATGCTTTTTGTTTTGTTTTACATCATTTGCATAAGAGGAAAGTAACTGTGTGCTCATTATTAACTCCAATATGGTTTTTTTTCCCCTTGATTTTTATTAACTTCCAGGTGGCTTCACTAGAATCTCTATTTAGGAAGTCACATATCCAAGGATCGGAAAGGGGGTACGGAAGTTCCCTTAGTTTTCTAACAATAAATTGTTTATAAATAATTAATGATTTTAAGAGAGAGTGCATGGGGAAAAGCCAACTTTTACTTCATAATGAAACTTGTATTTCATTTTGAAAATAAAAAAAAAGAGAGAGAGAGAGAAATCAGAAGACACCTGCAGTTTGACTTCTTAGAATAACAGTTGGTACAAGAAACCTCTATAAACCAGGCATCATGTATTGATGATAAGATACGTTTAGAAATCTGACCAAAAAAGTTTAGAAAAATTTACACTATTATCAGCTTCAGAAAGGGGAACTAGATAACATTTGATTATTAGAGGAAGTAATTGAAGAAAGTATTTTAGAAAATAAAGGGCAATTTTTTTTTTTTTAAGATTTTATTTATTTGACAGTGAGAGATACAGCGAGAGAGGGAACACAAGCCGGGGGAGTGGGAGAGGAAGAAGCAGGCCTCCCAAGGAGCAGGGAGCCCAATGTGGGGCTCTATCCCAGGACCCCGGGATCATGACCTGAGCCGAAGGCAGACGCTTAACGACTGAGCCACCCAGGCGAAGGGCAATTTTTTAATAGAAAAAAACTATTTAAGAATACAGTCTTAAGAACCAAACAAAAATATGTAATATAGACAAAAACAGTCAGGTACTAGAACAAAATTCTGCAGATGGCTAAATGAGGAAGAGTTTGGGGAAAATTTCATTTGATGCTTCAGATTTTAAATTAAAATTAAAATGTGCTTACAAGTGTCCCTTACAATTCAAATCTGTGCATTTCCTGAGTTCATATAGCAAGCTTGACAAGTGAGGATACCGTAGTACCCGAATCTGTTTGATTCGCAAGTTTCTGGTAGTGGTAATAACTGTTCGGATAGCAAGGCATTTATCCAAATATATTCCTGAATTATTTCAGTTCCAAAATTCAGAAAGGAGAAATCAGAGAGCAGGGGTTTAGACTGCAAGTGATACATTGATATATTCATACATATATATGCATATGTAGAGTCTTAGAAGATGATAAAATAGAGTTTATTCTATCATCATTATATTATTTTAATAGAGTTTATTCTGTCATCTATATATCATTATTCTCTTTCTGTGTCTATGTATCTGTCCCTATCTCTGTCTCTCTCTGTCTCTCTCATCTTGTCCCATTCTCATACATGTTTTGGAATTAACACCCTTTAATACCTTTCCTTTATAGAAACTCTCCCATGGAGGCCTCATCTATTTCTCTTACATCCAAGGCTACAACCATGACTTCTGTGAGGGGAAAAAAGACAAAATCTGTAGCTCAAAGTTCATGCTTTTTTCTGAGCCTCCCAAAAGGTTTTAAACATTGGTTTTGGCATTTCCACACAGCTTCGCTAATGGTTGTAGAGACTGTTCTCTGCCACAGGTATCCAGCAGGGGGCAAAGCAGAGAGATTGAACTTCCTCAGGGTTTGCAAATTAAGATATGCACCTGTATGTCTGTCATCACCTATAGGGAGCAAATTTTCTAATTTACACAAAGGCACCATATGTGCTGGTGGGCCTGGAACTCCACCTACTTTTTCCAAGTGTCCCCTTAGATTCCCTATGGCCCATTAATGCAGTGAAATAAGTAGCCTTATTCAAAAGAATATGAGGTGACTATATGTTCTAATTTGGAAAGAGCTCCAAAACATTATTTTACAAAAAGAAAGAAGTTGCATAGAATGATCCCGATGTTGTACAAATACAAGTAATACTAATACATTATTGTAGGACTAGAAAAAATTTTGAGTATAAATACCAAACTGTCATTATTAGTTGTCTCTGCTGCTTGTAAGTATATGTACTATGTATTTCTGTCATATTTCTGTTTTTAATAACTCTTCATTATATCATAAACAAAATGATAAAGATCTTTTAGATAACATTTTCCATGACTAGATGATTCTATTGATCACTTATAAATAACAATAAGTAATATTTACTGAGTGCTTTAAATTCTGAGGCACTGTGCTAAATACGTATGTATCAGCAGAATAATCCTGGAAGATTGGTACTACTATTATTTTATAGATGAGCCCAGAGAGGTCATTTCTCCTAAGGTGCCATTCTCTCCGACTACAAAATGTTCTTATCTCTGAGTTTGTCTTAACTCTCTGTACTCAGGCAGTTCCAGTCTCTACATTTAAATGTATCTGTAATCAACCCCCCATCCATTTACTCTCTTCTCTTTGCATATACATTAAAACCACTGTAGTTTAGGTGTTCATTAATTCTCACTTGGAATATTACAATAGGTTTTCATTTATTCTTGTTTCCTATCCCTTTCTGCTATGTAATTCTCCAAGGTTAAACCTGCTAAGTAAAGTTCTAATCATAGTGTTCGTTCCTCATAACATATTCCAATATGTAATATACACTTATATGCAATAAATACCATATTAGTATATTAATAACATAATGCTATAATGTACTGTATTAACACATGTTAATAATATAATCATATATCAAGAACCTCTTCAGTGGTCCTAACCTACAAATCTAGCTCTTAACTCCTACTACCCCTACTGCCCTGAGTCATTCTAAGGTCTTGTTAACATAATTATATTCATTGTTTTTGAAATCAGCCAGCATGTTTCCTGTATCTTACTTATGCTAATGTCTCTCTTGGAATGCTTCCACAACCCTAATTCACCCACTGAAATCATATTTCCCCATTTACATCAAGTTCAGACATTACATTTTTAATGAAATATTTTATGATTTCTTGCCAACAATCATCACTCCTTAGTTTAAATTGCTAAAGCTCATTGCTTCAGCATCTATTATGACTGTTCAACAACTACTGGAATTAATTATATATCTGTCTAAGCCTAGGTTGTTAGTTCCCTGAGAAAATGGACTACATCTTGTTCATTTGTATTTATTGTATTCACTACAGTGATATGAACCTCATGATTAACATATATTTGTCAAATTTTACTGTACAGCTTGTTCTAACAAGTGTTTTCACATGGTTTCTTCGCTATTTCCTTAGTATTAAAGTTTGAATAACCTTAGGCATGCTCAATAAACAACAATGCATTGATTATATGGATTAAATGGACAAGATGTTTGTTCTTTCCAAATATAATCATTGAGTAACCACCAAGTGCAGAAAGTTCTGAGTCTCTGACAGGAGGAATAGGAAAAAACAAAATGATAAATGAAACATTATGCAAATTTTCATGTAATTTGCCCTCAAGTGATAAAAATCAATATATAAATGTAAGTAAGATATAACTTAGTGCAAAACTAAGTAAATGAAAAATAGAGGCCCAAAATGCAGAGAGGAGAAGGGTATTTATTGTCAACTAAAGGATCAGAGAAGGATCACCCTTGAAGGAAGGCTATGATTTGGTTTTAAAACTGGGGGAAAACATTTCAGGCTGAGCAGATAGTATGGTAAAAAACAAAAACAAAACCCTGAAATTGGCTGTTTCAAGAGTTAACGATGGTGTTGTGTCTATAAGGATTTGGGTGTGAAAAGATGTGCAAGTGGGAGGTGGGGAGGACTCAGATTTCAGAGGGCCCTGAATGCTACAATCAAAGTGTGGAATTCCTACTTTATGAAATGAAGAAGCATCGAAGGTTCTGTTTTGGTTTATTTTTGTTTTGTTTTGTTTTAGTAAAGTGAAAACTACTGAAAGTATGTGCTTCTTTTTCTTCCTTTTGTAAAGTGTTAGGTTAGAGTGGAGCAGAGCTGGAAAGTTGACATAATTCACATGGCTGGCTGATGTAATTGGCTGATGTGTGATTTTGATCATGACACCTCAGTTGAACAAACATTTATTGGCCATCTTCTGTTTGCCAGGCATTGAGTTAAATACTAGATATAAATATATTAATAAAACTCAGATATTTAATGAATCAGAATTCTCTCAAATATAGGAAATAGATATGTTGAAAGTAATTATCGTGGGAAGTTGTTATTTCATGGGTATGGAGTTTCAGTTCGGGAATATGAAAAAAGTTCTCAAGATGGATACTGGTGATGGTTGCACAGTAATGTAAACACACTAAACACTACACTTAAAATTGGTTAAAATGGTAAATTTTACATTACATACAGTTTACCACAATAAGAAATTAATTACAATACATATGACTAATATGAAAATAAAAGTAAGTAGTATAAGGTTTTTTAACACTATAAAAGAGAGTAATTAATTATATGGGCATAAAGGAGGAAAAGCAGATGGTGTTATAAGCATTCTCATAGAGAAATTTTGTCATTTGCAACAGCATGTATGAATTTTGAGGCGTTACACTAAGTGAAGTAAGTCAGACAAAGAAATACTGTATGACTATACTTATATGTAGAATCTAAAAATGTTGAACTCATAGAAATAGAGTAGATTGGTGGTTGCCCAGTCTGGAGGTAGGGGAGAACGGGGAGAGGCTTGTCAAATGATGGAAACTTTCAGTTATAAGGAATAAGATTAGGGGATCTGATGTACAGAATGGTAACAATAGTTAATGATAGTGTATTGTATACTTTAAAATTTGTTAAGACAATAGATATTAAATGTTTTCACTACCAACAACTAAAAAATGGTAATTTGTGGAGTGATGGATGTATTAACTAACTTTATTGTGGTAAACATTCAAAAATATGTACATATATCAAATCACTGCATTGGGTACCTTAAACTTACACAATATTATTTGTCAGTTGTATCTCAATAAATTTCAAAATCTTTCTAGAGAAAAAAATTACCTACAATTTGAAGGGTGATTTTAAAGAGCTTACCAGATGGACTGGGAGGAAAAGAAGGGAAACAGGCAGGAGGAGGGATGAGGACTAGGCTGCAGAGGTAGGCAGAGCAGAGTTGGGGAAGCTTGGGCTTCCTCCTGTGGGCAACAGTGAGCCAAAAAAAGAGTTTTTAAGGAGAGAGAAATGATCACATTTTCAATTTTGCAGACCAGTGGTACCTCCAGAAGTTAAAGGTAAAAAATGTATATGATAACCAAAGTACTATGTTTATAGTTCAGATTTTTAAAAATCACTATGATTTTTTGAAAGAAAGAAGGGACTAGAGTCAGAAAATACTGAACTGTGTAGAACAGAGGTATTACCATGTCTGGCATTTCTTCTGTTCTTTTAGTAATGGGAAATAATATAAATGAAAGAATCAAAACAGCATTATAAATACATGTATATATATATATATATACACATATGTATAAAATTTGCTGTCATTTTATACCTCTTTGAATAGCCCCACAGAGGTAGATTGTATTGTTAATGTTGAATACATTTTCCAGGCCATTGTCCTAAAAAAATGAGTTCAGGTTACTTAGACATGGAAAATACAATGAAGTCTTTATTTCTTGCAGAAATATTTTTGTTACTGCTTAAAATTGGAAAACCACGCGCGCGCGCGCACGCACACACACACACACACACACACACACACAAATGTACAATAAAGGGAAGTGCAAGGAAGAATAAATAGATTACTTCCTAACAATGTGTTCTCCTTTAGCAGAAGCCCATATCCTTTTAAAATTATTTAATTAAATGAGACAGAATGGATTATTTAGAAGTTACAGTAAAAACTCAATTGACAGACTAATTTTCACTGAATAAACAGGGGTACTTATTTTAAAAGCTTTTCTACATGATTGCATTATACATAAAAAGAACTGGTACATTGGATTGTAGGCTGATCTCTATATTTTTTTATGTTGCTTTCATTCTGTGCTTGTTTATTCCAAGCAGTGAATTTACCAACTTTCAATTAGAATTTTCTTAAGGAAATTAGCATTGCATTTTATTTCATCTATAACCAGCCTTATCCTTTAAGTCTCATTTCCTAAGGGAAAATTAAAGAACTCGCATGGGCAAATCCAATATCATTTGCATTTAGAAGAACTTTGGATCAGAATGGTGAGAGGCGCTAGAGGTAGAAAGCTCATGTTTGGGGGATTTACAGGACTGTGAACTTTGGCCATTACATTAAATACATTACACCATTAAATCGCCATAATGATTTCTTGAGTTGGAATCAGAACCAGTGCTTTGTGGAATCCATGGAAAGTAATGGAAACATGGGAAATGTGAACAGATACAGGCAAAGGTGGAACCTACCCTAAAAAGCAAGTAAAAGTCTGGGAAGGAGGAATGAGAGGTGTAAAAACCAACTGGGTCAAGAGTTAATGAAGCAAAAAAAGAGAGAGAGAGAGAGAGAGAGAGAGGGTTTTAAGTGTGGAGATTGGAGGTGGACAACAGTGTCAAGTGTTTCATGAAAACATAAAAGATTATGTCTAATATGAAATGACCAGATTTACAATTAGGTCACTGGAAACATTTACAAAGACAGTTTCAATAAAATATAATAGGAGGAGAATAGCTATGATGAAAAGAATGAGTCAATTAGAAGTTTAGAAATGGAGATGATGAGTAATAATCTTTTGAGAAGTTCGGCCAAGAAGGAGAAAGGTGGTTAAAAGTTGAAAAGGTAGGCCATATTGAGAGAGAAGCGATTGAAAATGCTTTCAGCCAAGGAAGAAATGAAGGAGAAGCAATTTTTGATGGGCAAACACAGTAGAGGATGGGCATAGTTTCAAGATCAATTGCAGGTAGTAGAACTCTTTTCTCTGAAAAATGGAGAAAGGAGAATGGAACGTGTAGTGAAGAGATGAACCAAAAGTTTGATTTGGAGGGAAATATTCCTCCCAAGGAAGTATGGGTTCTTGGCTAAGGGAGGTGGGAGCAGAGGTACTTTTTATGAGCTTAAGGAAACTGAAAATAAGGCAATGAGAATATGGCAAGGAGCCAATAAGACTAAGCAAGGAAATTTTATTGTGAGACGATGGACTCACAGGAGGTTCTCATTGAGATCCCCCAGCAAACTAAAAATTGCCAGTCTCCATTTACCAACTGAAACAACGTAGATTCTGCCAGGATATTTCCTTATCTAAATCTATGAGGTTCTGTTATTCATCATAATTTGACAGGAAGAAATATGAATATGAAATTAAAGTTGTTTCAGATGACTTTGGCCACTTTGAGTCAATCCAGAGGTGAAATGTTTTTCTAAAACTTGACAAGGGTAAAAATAAGGAAGTTTCTGAAATCCCTGAGCAACTCAACTATAGTTAAATAGTTTGAGAGAAATTTAGTAGCTGAAGATGGTCCAGAAAAATGTGGAAAGTGGGAAAGCTGTTAAGCGGGAATTAGTAAAGATACTTGCTTTTGGGGAATGGATAGCAACACTCATCTGAAGTTACGTGATCATTTATTTGCAGATTTAATGAAATGACCAAGTCACTTTCCTCTTCAAATTAAAGCTGCCATTTCTGTGAATGGAAATCTCCAGATGTAGAAAAAAGAGACTGCTGCAAAAGTTCTTGAGTTAAATTATCTCAGATCCTAAAATTGATCATTATTTATCTTCATAGACTCTACCAGTTACTCATTTTTTGATCCTTTTAATTCTCTTTCCCAGTTCCATGAGATGAAAGTCTATCCCTGCCTTTATAAAAATGCTTAATCTTAAAACAGCTTTCTAATTTACTGTACGTTTATGTACATAACAGCCTAATTCAGCTAATTAGCTTATTTTCATCGTTAGTAAATGTATGAAACTATTTTCATAAATTTCATGACCGACTTTGAATTAACATTCTAACAGAAATTCAAGTACCAGTTTTTCTGTGTTTTATTAGCATTTGAAGCAAGTTGCCATGGCTAAATTTACCTGAAAATATTATTTGTTTAATGACAACAGTGTTTGCACAAGGTAGTGACATCTTGTAGCTCCCAACTTATATCCCAACGTAAAACTCTCTGATGTGACATTTTTAGCTTGCCTGCAAACTTTATGACCTTCTGGTAAACCCATTTATTGGAAACCTATACTTCCTGCTGGAATTGTATCATTTGGGGTTAGAAAAGTGTATAGTTCTTAATTGATTTTATTTCATGGAAAAGTTTAATAATAGTTGAACAACGTCCTTTTTTTGTTTTATATTGGTAAAGCTCAAAGCTTTACATTGTCAAACTGGTAGTTATTCACAAAGGCCTACAGTTGCTTATTATACCTCTTGATTATCCTTTATGAAGACACTGTATTGTAAAGATAAGTGTAGATACTGTAAATTGCCCACACTATTATCATCAATGGAAAATGTCTTCTTTGCTGTTGATAACTGTACTGTTCCCACACAAAGAATCTTTCCAAATCAAAGGAAATCAGATGTCTTATGACAGCATATGTTAAAAGGCAACAATGAAAAAAGCTAAAGAAATTGCTGTTTGCTACTCCCACTCTTTTTGCTATTTCCAAGACTGTGTGAAGCAATTGTTTAAAATATAGGTTAAAGTTGTCTCCTGTTGTGCATGAGACATTTGAAGTCTGTTTGCCAATCTTTTTGACTCTTTTTCCTGTTTTGGTTAGAATCGGTTCCCTGATGAAAGCATAGGATTTGTTTTTCTTGTGATAGCAGGCTTGGCTGTTTTATTTACATACGGAGATTACGAACTGTTTTGTTTTGTTTTGTTTTCTCTTACTATTAATAGCAAGATCACGCTTGATATTACTTTGATCATAAGTATAATAAATTGACCCATTTTATTTTACTCACAGGTTTACTAAAGCATTCTTATTAATTTTAAAGCTAACAATTTGAGAAAGATTACTTAACTTTTAAAAAATTAAAATGGAATACTGAAATTTAGTGAGAGATAAGGGAAAAAGGCGAAAAAATATTTTACTTGAAGTTAAAGATCCCAGTTGAGTCTTAGACTAATCACTTTCTAATTCTGTAACCCCCGGCAATTTATTTACTCTCTCTGCACCTCAGTTTTCTTATCTGTGAAATGGAATACTAATAAATTTTGGATCAGCCTGTCTTTCAAAGAAGGCATGATATTTGGATGAGATTTTATACAAGGAAGTACTTGGTAAATTTGAAATACTAAACTCGTATTGCTTTTACAAGGCTCAAAAGGCCAATATCAACTAGTTATTGGTTGAGTAGCAGAAAAATCTTTTCTGTTGACAACTTGAACTTGATGACAAACAAAATAGTAGTAGTTTATTTTATACCCAAGACTAAATCTCCTTTCTTAGATAAATAAACATTTATTCACAGGATGATTCTGTAGCACAACATGCATTTTATAAATTACTTTGCAATTCACTTATTTATGCAGTTGGTAAAAATAATAGAAGTCTAGAGTTTTTTGAGAGATCATGGTGTGCCTGACACTATGCTAAGCACTATATATCCCCCCCCGAAACACACACACATTTTTCAGTTAATCATCATAATTAACTTATGAAAAAAGCAGCAGGAATCCAGAGCCAGGATATCTGACTCGAAATTTGAGTGTTCAATGGTAGCCACTAAGCTGCCTGGCCTTTCTCTTAATAACAAAATTTCTTTATATATGAAAACTGTGTTTCTAAATAAACAGTTTGCCTTCTACCAGTTACTTAAATTCATCATGACATCTTCTTATTTGTTATACTCCTATGGATGATTTCAAGATTCATAGCTTCCTTATATTGACAGCTAAAAATAGGTGTTAACTAAATCAATAAAACACATATTAAATCAACTAGTTAAAACAACCAACTTTAAACTGTCAAGTATTGGATTGAAACTAAACATTTAACTCTATAGAAAAGAATAAAACATCTAGATATTTGCAGTCATTTGGCTAAATAAGATTATTGGATTTTAAACTTTGCCTCTAAGTGTTTTTTCTTGGTTTTTCTTGACTTTGACTAGTGTTCCAAAGTAAATAAAATGACAGCATTCTATTGGTCCCTGTGTCTTCAATGTAGAAAATATGAGACCTCAGATTATATTAAAGAAGTTCAGCACTTCTTTATTCCCATTTCATTTTTGTCCGGGAAGAACAAAGGATCTTAAGTGTTAAGAAATTTGGAAGTTTCAAATAGGTGAACTTTTGAGACACTAAAAAGAAATGGATGGACGAAAAGGATGCATGAATTGCTTTCATTTCTTTATTCTCTCTTTTTTGTAATTAGTAATTTGACTGCTCATGATTTCACTTTTTAAAAACTTGATGGCAGAAAACATCACAAATTTGATAAGCTAATATTTACTATATGTTGTTTGTCTCAGTCTATTTGGGCTGCTATAACATAGACTGGGTGGCTTAAACAACAAGTACTCATTTCTCACAGTTCTGGATGCCAAGTAGTCCAAAGTCAAGGTGCTAGCAAATTTGGTGCCTGGTGAAAGCTTACTCCTGATTCAAAGATGGTGTCTTTTCACTCTGTACTCACATGGCTGAATGGGCAAGGGGGTGCTCTGGGTTCTCTTTTATAATGGCACTAACCTCAATCATAAGGGCTGTGCCCTCATGAACTCATCACTCTTAAAGGCCTCACCTCCTAACACCATGACACTAGGAGTTAGGATTTCAGCATATGAATTTTGAGGGGATACAAACATTTAGAACAACACTTAGCCAAACTGCAAAGTTTGAAGGCACAGTCCCCCACAAGAGTAGCCTCACTTCAGACACCAACTACAAGTTCAAGGGGTTTGAAAACCTACTCCCAGATTCAATAATTTACTAGAAAGACTCACAGAACTCACTGAAAGTCGTTATACTCACAGTATGGCTTATTACAGGGAAAGGATACAGATCAAAATCGGCCAAGGAAAGAAACACACAGAGCAGAGTCTAGGAGGGCTTCCATTGTTCTCAGGATGTATTACCTTCCTAGGATCAGTGCATAACAATATGCACAGAGCATATCAGTGCATAACAATATGCACAGAGGACTGCCAACCAAAGAAGCTCACCAAAGCTTTGATGCCCAGTTTTTATTAGGATTTCCTTACATAAACACAATTGATTGATTATCCATATGGCTCATATCAGCCTCCAAGTCAAGATGCAAAACCTCTGAGGTAATATGACTGGTCTTTCTGGCATGAACAGCCCCCAACTATTGTATCTCCCATCCTAGGAACCAATGTGGCCAGACCTTATTCTAAACAAAGACATTCCTATAAGGCATGGCACAGATGACCTCCTAAAAGCTGAGGGCAAGGCCAAAATCTTTACTATACAGCAATAAATTATCCTAACTGAAGATTTTTACAGACAGTAAGTGCTGATAATATCTCCTTATTTAATAACATGTTGATAAAGCAAATATATTATTTTTCACCCAGAAAACACTGCCAGTGGGAGATAAGAAGGATAATAACTTATAAGTAGGATCAGAATATGTGTTGAGAAAGTTTTATAAAATCAGAAAAAGCATGAGAGAGGGAAAAAGGGAAAAATATAGCCTTTTAAGAACAAAATTGCAAAATAGATTATAATGTCATTAGAAATATTTTGGGAGCACCTACTTTGTGAGGCATTAGGCTGGCTGAAACACTAGGATGGTGCTTTTCCACTCTCTTTTAGGCAGATTCAGGCACTTACCTCTCCTCTCCTTAGGTTTATGGATCCCCACATCATGATAATTGCTATTGTTAATAGCAGTTCACTGTTAGTGAGAATTTTTTGCCTCAACATCTTACAAGGCAGGAAGTATTGTCACCATTTTAAAGATGCAGAAAATAGGTTCTGAAACTTGAAGTAACTCACCTGAAATATACAACTAGTAAATTATTGAGCCACCGCCCTTTTCTCGGGTCTGTTAATTTCTTTAAATCCTTATTTTTCAAAACTCTTCATAAGGTTTGGTCATTCCCCACTGATTCTCAGAAATATAACTATTATCTATCCAAGTGATTGGATGGATTTGTACCCGCACTAATGCTTCTGTATGTTTTTGTATGCTGCATAAAACAGCTGGGGGAAGAAAATAAGTTAATATTTTATTTTACTTATTTATTTTTAAAGATTTTATTTATTTATTTGAGAGAGAGTTGGAGAGAGAGCACAAGCAGGGGGAGCAGCAGAGAAAGAGGGAGAAGCAGAGTCCCCACTGAGTAGGGAGCCCAACACGGGGCTCGATCCCAGGATCCTGGGATCATGACCTGAGCTGAAAGCAGCCTCTTAACCAACTGAGCCACCCGGGTGCCCCATTAATATTTTAATTTTAGAAGAAGAGCAGTCCACTGAAGCTCTGGTATCCTTTTTTTTAAAATCAATTCTTTCTGATATTTAGGATTCTGTCACCAAAAGGGATAAATAAATGGAGAGGAAATACACCATAGTGGAATAGTTCTCAGGCAACATTACCTGCAAAGCATTTGAAAAATGCAAATATATCTAGAAGTTCTTACCCATTGTTAGCATGAGACCTGGCTATCTTCACTTAAAAAATAAAAGAAAAACTGTTATAACTGATTCTGATGTTAACCTAAGTTGAGAACTAGAGTGAGTATATAGTAGAGAAAAATCATGGGCTTTGAAGCAGACAGACATAGGTTTGACTTCCTATCCTGCCATTTATAAGCTAAGTGATTTGACATAAGTCAGTCAACATTTTATTTATTTATTTATCTATTTATTTATTCTTTTATTTTGAGAGAGAGAGTATGTGCAAGTGGAGGGGCAGAGGGAGAGGGAGAGAGGATCTCAAAGGCTCCATGCTCAGCATGGAGCTCGATGTGGGGCTCAGTCGCACGACCCTGAGATCATGATTTGAGCTAAAATCAAGAGTCAGACGTTTAACCGACTGAGCCACCCAGGGCCCCTAAGTCAGTTCACATTTTTAAAATGGTGAATGTCTATTAGTAAAATATGAATGGATCAATAGCTACCTATAAGCCTATTATAATAACGAAATAACACAAAGTAAAAAAATGTAGCACAATTAAGAGCTACTCAGTAAATGATAAATATCATGTTGATAATCAAAATGGTAATGACTCTTACTTCTCTAATGAGAATAATTTGAGAGACACATAGAACTTGTCCCATGAAAGGATGATTAAAATGCTGTGCAAATGCTTAGAACCATTCTTCCTAAAGCTAGTTAGAACTCCAGGAATATGATTTGGAAAGTATGATTAAGTTCACCAGAAAATTTTCTTTACAAATGAAACTAACATGCTGAAAATACTATTTCAGGTATCAAACAAAGGTTCAAAGGATGACACATACAGGCTCAATGTGGGAGTATTTATGGGCGTAGGACTAAGTCCTGATTTGCTGTAAGAGGACACTGATGAGATAAATGTTTAATCAACTTGCGCTAAGGTCCTATTTCCTAGCTCTAGTCTTTCAGACAATAACCCAGTTCTAATATGCACTCTGATTTGCATGCATGACTGAACTAACATCCAACCCTGAGTCACATTGCCTTCTGGGTATTTGTGGTAGAATATTAAGGTCCATCTGGCCATCATGGCCACTTCATAGCAAAGCCCCCAGTTCAACATGGTGCTCTGCTATCTTTGCACACTTCTGACCATAATGGGAGAAACCCTAGTAGTTATTAAATTTACTTCTGAGGGCCATGCTCCCTTGATATTTAAAGGATCTCCTTCCATTTGTGTCAGAATTACTCTCATCACAAGGAGAGTGCATGATCTTAGACATACTTTCTATAACAACCAAAGTAATTTTATCTGTGTGTAAACTCAATATAGTGCTTCTAAAATATGCAGCTGGTTCTAAATTATAACATCCATTTGTGCAAGTTGCTTTTATCCTTTCTTACTGAGAGTTTATCACAACTTTTATTGGCTCAACTGACACACACATTGTGACTTCTATCTTTGGGTTGAAGTGCCTGCCACGGTTGCCACCACTTCTAGCCAGTGGGATGTGGAAGGAGATCAAAATGCATATAAAGATAAACTTTAGGGGCACAATAAGGAAGCAGCACACATGATTTTTGCTTACATCCCATTGAACAAAACTTGGTTTCACAATCACTTTGAGCTGTAAGAGACCAACAAGTGCATGCTCTGGTCAGGTGGCCACATGCAGGAGTTCTATGGCTAAAGAATGGGGGAATGGATATTAATGTGCAACAAGGAGCATCTAGAACATGTGGCATATAAAGAATGCTTGGGATTCATTAGTAAATTGAATAAAGTCATATAAAAATATGTACCCAAATATCGGTAGCATTCCCATACTAGCAGTAAGTAAATAGAAAAAGTAGCAAAATCAAAATAACAAAACTTGAAGACCATGAAAAATGATTAATCAAAAATGTATACAAGGATAATAATTTAAGATCTTACTTATATTTAGCAGAAACAACATTCACTCAACAAACATTTATTAAAACAACAATTACAACTAATAATTATAGAATACCCACAGAGGCCCTCTTCTAAGTGTTTTATGAATTTTAACTAGTTTTAATCTTCATATTAGTAATCTCTGAGGCTGGTATTACAAACATTATTTACAGAAAAGGAAACTGAAGCTCAGAGAAAGGAAATAACTTGTTTAAGTTTATACTGACAGAACATAGCAGAACCAGAATCTACTTCATATCTCATACTCTTAATCAGCACTTTGTCTTATCCCCTGGACAGGTACCAAGTACTCTTTTGGGTCTTGAGGACATACCACTAACCAAGTCAGAAGTTGCCCCTGCCTCAAAGGGCTTGTATTAGACACACATAAATCTAAAAATGCTTTTAGATTCTGTGAAAAAATTACACAGGGCTATGGATAGAGAGTATTGTAAATAAAGTCCACAATTATTTTTAAGATTTTTCTTTGTTCTCTCAGTTCTTACTTTTGTAATATCATTAATCAGTCATCATGTCATCTAAAACATTCCTATTTTGACCAGAGAATACCAAAGAGCATACAAAAAAACATATTTACTTCATTCAGTAATTTCAATCTCAGGGATAATTTAGCCTACGTTTCTACTGATTTAACTGACATTAGAAACAATGTGTGAAAGTGAATAAAGAACATAAGTCTAAAACTCAGGAAATGGAGTTACAGTTCTGAGTTTCACTGAGTTTACTTGAACAGTTTTGAAATTGTTTATTTTGTTACTTGAGTATAGTTGACACAGAATGTTACATGAGTTTCAAGTGTACAACATAGTGATTTCACGAGTTCACACGTCATGCTATGCTCACAAGTGTAGCTGCCAGTCTGTCCCCATACATCTCTGTTACAATATTGTTGACTATATACTCTATGCTGTTTTTTAAAAAAGAGATAGGCATGAGCTACTACATCAGGGATCAGCAAACTCTTCTTTAAAGAGCCATCTAGTAAATATTTTAGGCTCTGTGGCCCAGATGGTCTCTGTCACAACTACTTTACTATTGTAGAGTGAAAACTATCATAGACAATCATGTAAACAAATGATTTTGGCCATGTTCCAATTAAAATGGATTTAGGAACCCTGGAAATTGAATTTCTTATAATTTCTATGTGTCACAGAGTATTATCTTTCTTTTGATTTTTTCAACCATTCAAACATGTATAAACCGTTTTTAGCTTGCAGGCCTGACAAAAATGGGCTACCTGAGGGCTGTAGTTGATGACCCTGTACTAGGTGATTACATAGGTCCTGTCCTGGAGGCTCACTGTTACTGGCCGTGGCTTTTCACTGGGCTGCTACCTCTACCTGCACAATAGGTAAGAGAAAAGCCCTGAATTGAAGACTATATGCACTGGTCCTCAAACTGAAGGGTGTATCATGATCACCTGGAAGTAGATTCAAATTCAGATTCTTTAAAATGGAGTCCACATTTTTAACAAGCATCATAGGAGATTTTGATGCATGTGATTTTGAACTGTTAACAAGAACCTGGACCTAAATATAGCATGAACATTGGACTCAGAACCCATAAATGGGAGATTACAAAACAGTGAGATAAGAAGCACAATAGAAATAAGAAGGATCCAAACAAAGAATACCTGATATTCCGTGAAAAGTGGATACTAGGGAGTAGTTAGAAGTTAGTATGGACAAGTGGGAGGAATGTGGCAAGTTTAAAACCCTCTTCTCTGTGGAATACTTAATTGGGTGCTGTAAATACATTCTGCCCTGGTTGAGAAAAGAAGGGTGAGGACAAGAAAGGAAAGAAGCAACATACTTTAAACAGGAGCTGTAGCTTCCCTGCAGGGGAATTTACTTTCTCCCTAAGTGGTTCTGCCATTTGCTAGCTCTGTGACTATAGGCAATTTCCTGTATCCTTTTTGCCTCAATTAGCTCAAACCTCATTATGAACTTCTAAGGTTATTGTGAGGTTTAAATAATGTAAAGTGCCTAAAACTGTGATTGGCACCAAGTATCTTTCAGTAAATATTTTTGATGTTGATATTGATTTTTTTTTAGCCATGATACTGTCCAGCTCCTTTTAAAGATGATTGAACTGAGGTCCAGAGAGATGGAGTATGTGTCCCACAGTGGGACTAATTACGTGAAGTTTGTGGGGGGTCATTCATTCTCTGTAAATGTTATTTTCTTTATCCATGGAAATAAAGTATAAAGACCACATAAGTTCTGGTCCCTTTCCATTCTGACCTTTTCTAATATATACACATTTGAAAATCACATAAAAATAAAATTCGAATGGGTGCAAAGGAAGCTAGCACATGATTATTACCATTAGAACCCAAGCAAATAGGTTACTTTAAAAGGAATTCTTCAGAATAATGGGTTTAGTATGCTTCTTTTGTTATTTCTCAGGAAGAACTAAATGGATAAACTCTTTGTATTGCCCTGGCTTCCTTTTTTATATTCAAGAATGACTAATGGATATTGTTTCTGTCTTCTGCATTTTCTCCAGTGCTTTTTAAGCACTTTGAAATGCTTTTCATTTCCTTAAGACTTTTTCCCTTACCATATCAGAGCTGAAAAGAATTGTTCCAGGACACAGCCTATAATTTTGTCACTTTTGCCCTGATTGGGAAAAAAAAGGCGGGGGGGGGGGGGGACAACAAAAGCTCAAGAGTGGATTCACAGTGTTAGCCATGCCTGGCTGAGGAGATCAGATCTAATGGTGCTGAAAGGGAGTACAGTCCATCTTCAAGAAGGTTACTTTTATTTATTATTTTTTATATCTTTATAGGCTATCTCTCCTTTTTAAGTGTTATTGAGGTATAATTGATATACAAAAATTGCACCTATTTCATGTATACATTTTGATGAGTTCGGACTTATGTATACACTCGTTAATACCATCACCACAATCAAGGTACTAAGCTTATCCGTCACCTCCAAAAATGTTCTTGTGTTCTTTTGTTGGTGTATTTTGTTTTTGTTTTTGTTTCTGTGGTAAAAGTACTTAATGAGAGATCTGTCTTCTCAGCATATGTTAAAGTGCACAATACCATGTTGTTAACTAAGGGGACCTGTGTTGTAAGCAGTCTCTAGAATGTATTCATCTTGCATTACTGACACTTTATGTTCACTGAGCAACAACTCCCCCTTCCTTCCCCCTCACTTCATCCCCCAGAATGTGCTGAATCTTTTGTCTGATCTCAGAAGCTAAGCAGGGTGGGGGCTTGGTTACTACTCAGATCAGAGACATTAATTTTAATGTGACATTTTAAAAGATTCAAGTATTTGTCGACAGAAATGCAGTGTTTTTGGATTATTAAAGTGGAAATTGCATTCTAAAACATCCAAAAATTGCCGACAGCATATGATTCACTCTCGAATAAACAGATGACAGAAACATGATCAGTATTAGGTAGATTTACCTTTATTAATTTAATAATCAATATTTGCTCAAAGCATTTTAATATTTCTCAGTATATGTAACATAACTAAAGTAGAAACTTTTATTCATGTCTTAACCTAGTTCATAAAAAATAAGCATTTATTGAGACTTTTAAAGACAGACTCTTATTCACAGAGCTTACTGGCTACTCTGTAAACTAATCATGTCTGGACCCATTGGATCCTGACATTGCTGTGACTCTCTTCTCAGCATGATTTGGTCTCCTCATTTTTGTTTTTGTTTCTTCACTTGAAGGGTGTGAGATAATTACTGCATTCAGTTGTCCTCCTGCCTTCGCTGAAGGACATGTCAAATTAACATGTTTTTTTGCTTCTGACTTTAGGGAAGGTAAGAGGGCCTAGTGATTGTGGGAAGTATCTTTGAAGGAAACCTCTGTTTTATGCCAACATGTCCTTTATGATAAGCAATGCCTTTAGCAACTCCTATTCGTTTTTTTTCACTGTGAGATGTGTTAAAAGATAAACTGAAGCATATTAAAAATTCTAAAAGTTTCTTTACACAAAAATCCATTCAAATTAATCAGCAGGATCAAACCGGAAATGGTTAGAAGCCCCCCCTTGACAGGATGGTGGTGGGGGGAGGGCAGAGACAGACTGTGTAGAGAGAGTGCCAGCTCAGAGAAAGGATATTATTTGATTGGCTCTTGTAAAGCCTAGTGGGCTGTTTGTGATTGGCTGTCCTTGGCATTTCAGTTCCTTAAGCTTGTGGCATGTTATAGGGTCACATTTCAGTTTGCTCATGGAGCGTGCCATGGTTTTAGAGCCACCTCAGTCTAATGGCCTCCTTGTTTAATTAATTTAACAGTTTATTTTTTAAATAGGCTTCTGCTGTCTTCAGGGAGGGGAGGCGTTATTAGCAACTCCTTGCCCATCTTGCAGTGTATTTTTTTTTCATGACATTCAAAACTTTTAACTAAACTACTGCCAACATTCTCAGCACTCAATGCTGAATTGTTGCAATTGCTTACACATGCTATACACTTCTCAGCGTCATTTGTTTACCTCAGTGAATATTCTTCACCCCTCATTTTTTTTTTTTTGCTTATTTATATTTTAAATTGAGGCTTGCTTTCCTGCAGTGATAAATATAATTTGTTCAGAATATGTTTTCCTATTATTGATACTTTTGGAAAACTCTTTAGGACTTTGTTTTTACTTTTATTCTCTTGATTAATTCTTGTACTTTACTACATTAGCAGCTTCCTTGGTCATTTTTATTACTGTTTTTCTATTTTATGCCACTCTTAGCTGCTAACCTGCTACAGCAGCAGTCCTGTGCCTCAACAATGTCCACTAATTCTCTCCATTTTAAGTTGTTTTGTATTTCCTGTAGTCATTTATATGCCCCTAATGAAAATGCTAGCATTTGACCTTATTATCATTTTAAATATTAGGGAAATATTTGAATAATGGAAATAAGTTAAAATAAAGCGTGACCAAGTATCAAAAAATAGAATGACTGAAATACCAATTAGATGAACAGAATAGAGATAGTTTCATAGAGAATTGTAATTTATAGTAGAATTAAATATCAATAACTGTATTAAAAATATAGCTATTGAAATTAATATTATTGAATATCATAGTTAACAATGAAAATGAATACCATAAGTATTCCATGCAAAAACAAATCTACCCAGGCAAACATTCAAAATCCTATTGTTATTGCAACCATTGTCTTTAACTTAAAACTAACAATAAGAGTTTTGCATGCCAGTTATTCTTTTAAAAATGGGCTTTAAAAATTTTAATGTTACTGAGTTTTTTAAAGATTTTATTTATTATTTTAGAGAAAGAGCGAGCATGTGATTGGGAGGAGGGGCAGAGGGAGAGGGAGAGAGAATCTCAAGCAGACTCCATGCTGAGCGCAGACCCGGATAAGGGGCTCAATCCCACAACCTTGAGATCTTGACCTGAGCCAAAATCAACTGACTGAGCCACCCAGGTACCCCTCTAATATCATTATTAAAAGGATTTTTTTTCACCATTAAAAACTACACAAGGAATTCTTATGTTTTTAGGTATAAGCAAAATCAGTTCATAGGTAAAATTTGGAAATAGCCAAAATTCATGTCCTGTTCATGTACTGTGTTTTCCATCAAAGAATCCCCAGAAACTTATTGGTGATGTGCATTTAAATTTGAGTACCCAGTCAATTCATCTAATGGGAATTGGGAAGGCCGGCCAGCCAAAGTGTAGCAGATTAAAAATAAAGGTATATAGTGTTCTCATTTATTCAATAAATATTTTTCGACTGAATAGAGGTGGTATAGTGGTAAAAATTCGAAACCACCACAAGTGAATCTGTTTTCTGCCTCCAAGCTATTTGGTCATTCACTAGGATAAATGGATTCATACATTAAATCATTGATTAAATAACCATTTTCTAAACTTGACAAGAGGCAAAATCTCACAGTGCAAACCTCTGATTCTCTTCTCAAAACAATTCGATCATTCAGTGAATCTGCTCAGTTTCACAAGTTTTCAGTCGTTCACTGAAAGACACTGGAAATGATTATTACATGTGAGCTGATCAAATTGCATTAGACGCTATCAAGTTTTTTCCATGGGTTTTAGTATGCTTCAGTGGTGCTTACAGATCAATGGCCAAGACCTAGCGCTGGAAAGTGAAATAGCTGTTGGCTTGGGGTCCTAAATTCTGTTTGAATAAGTATCTCAATCTTTATAGTTTCCCAATTAACACAAATCCATATAAAAACACAAATCCAAACTATTGCAGCTGGAGAGTTGCTTAAACGTAAATCATAAATCTCTACTGATCTACTAGTTACTTTGCTTTTTCATGTTGCAACGTCAGTGGAATCTAAGCATGGAATTCAGCTAAATTAGAATAAGTATATGTGTAGAAGCAAATTATGTGTTAGTGCAGTGAGACTTCTGTTAAGTCTCACTCTTGGAATTGTTAATTGAGTTTGGGGTAAAAATAGATGAAAAGAATCTTTGTTAATTAGACATGGGCACTGTCTGGAAGCTGTTAAGTAGGTAAAGGCAACTATGAATTCACAAATATCAGAATGACAGTCCCTGGAGAATTAGGATGAAGAGTAGACATGATTTATTTTAAAACAGTAGTTGGGTAATTTTCAAAGTAAATTGAAATACTTGTGCCACATAAGAGTTATAAATAAAAATGATAAAAATGTAAACAGCATGATTTTTATTCCTGGGAATAATTGAAGATATTTTCTAACTATCTAAATTGTTTTGCCAAGTCATTACAGGTAAATGCCCCTGCTATCAGACCACAGAACTGTAGTCTTGACCTAGATAAATGTTTGGGTTGTGTATGCAGTGAATCACTTCAGTAATTTTCAAAAGGCATTATAACATAATACTTAAACAACAAGTTTTGACGGTATCAAACCTGATTGGAAACCTGTCTCTGTCACGTCTTTTTCTCTGTGACCTTAAGTATATTATGTATTCCCTCTGTGCTAGGTTCTTCATTTGTAAAATCAAAATAATACCCAATTTATAATGCTATTGGGAGGATTAAAAGAGATTATAGTAAAAGCTTGTAAATTGCTTTGCAATTTGTGGCATGTAATATATATCCAACATATAACAGCTATTATTGTTGCTAATAGTTCTTAATTAGAAACTTAATTCCTAAATTTCTTTTTTCTTGTTTTTCGGCCTTCCTTGTCGAACTTTGGAATGTCCTGTAGATTAATATTTTCAAAAAGTAAAGAAGAGAAAAACCAAGTGAAAATTAAGTTAAATCACATTGCTTTTCTTTTTTCACTTTAAGAATTCTGTTGGCTGAAATGAATTTCTAGATACCCTTGGAATTCCATTTTTCCATCTAATGTCAATCTATTTTAAATTTAAAGCATATAAACACAGCATGTACTTCAGTACATCCAAATCATATTACCTAGGCTGCAATATACTAGTAAATATTTTGTAATATTTTAAGACACGATGAGACACAAAGGTCTGGTTAACTTTCATTAAGCGGGACTCCCATGATCCCATTCCTATCCCCCTTTATATTTGCCTGTGCCTTCTGCCCTGTCTGCCTCCTTACATTTGAGCTGTGAATATCCTGTAACACTAGGTCAGTACTCCTCATTCTTCCTTTATTTTCTCAATGAGTTCTTCCAGTCTCAGGGCTCCTTGCTAATCTTGAATCATGTATGAACATTGGAAAGATTTCAAGCTCACACAGTCTTCCACATGAATGACTAATTTTCTTCTCCATGTATAAATTTTCGAGAACTTTTCCATCCAATTTTTCCAACTCCCTATCAGTCTTTTCCATTCATATAGTGTGTTTCCATGCAACATTCAGTAAGTATTTCTAGAGTGCCTCCTACTTGTTAACCAGTGTCTTAAGAACTGGGAATAAATAACCAGATAGAGTTTCTGGTCTTGAGGCACTCAGTGGCAAAATGGGCAGTCAGAAAATAACAGCTAATTGTGATAAAGAGTGATAATTTGTATAACATGAGTTATTGGAGAATGCTAAGGAATTATATAACTTTAATCCCTGGGAGGAGGATGGTCCCAGAACCCATCTTAGAGTGGGTGACATATAAGCAAAGACCCAAAAGGTGATTCAGAACCAGTCAAGAAGGAGGTGTAGAGGAAAACCCCAGTCTACCTCCTGTGGTTCTCCTTTACTCTCACATAACTACCACACTTACAGCACTTCTGACTCCAGATGTGTGTGTGCATGGGTGGGAGGGGAGCGTTCTTCCACAAAACATTCTCTGAGACACCACTGGGTGTCCTACAATTTAGCTTAATTCTGACACTTCCTGGAGATAGTGTCAGATCCCACATGTTAAAGGCTCAGTCCCACGTGTCTACTCCCTTCCACTTCAGATGTCAATTTTTTTTTCACTTTTTTTAATTTAAATTCAGTTAGCCAACATATAATACATCATTAGTTTTTGATGTGATGTTCAATGATTCATTAGTTGCATATAACACCCAGTGCTCATCAGGTCATGTGCCCTCCTTAATGCCCATCACCCAATTACCCCATCCCCCCACCCAGCTCAGATGTCAGTTGTAAATAAAAGTTGTCACCTGTGTTCCTGACTGATTCGCTGTAAATCAGAGGTTCCCATTACCCCCTCTTTGGATGCTACTAATTTGCTAGAGCAGCTCAAAGAACTCAGGAAAACAGTTACATTTACCAGTTTATTAAAGGATACAGATGAACATCCAGATGAAGAGAAACAGGGCAAGGTCTGGGAGGGTCCCAAGCCCAGGAGTTTCTGTCCCTGTGGAGTTGGGGTATGTCATTCTCCCAGCACATGGATATGTTATATTCACCAAACTGGAAATTCCCTGACCCCCATACTTTGGGATCTTTATGGAAGTTTCACCACTTAGGCACGATCAGTCATTAACTCCAAGCCCTCTCCCCTTTCTGAAGAATCAGGGTAGAGTTGAAAATTGCAAGCTTCTAATCATGGCTTGGTCCTTCTGGTGACCAGCCCCCATCCAGGAGCCAAAAATAATCTAACAGAGGCAAAGGCAAGAACAAAACTTGGAAGATAGGCTTGGAAATATCATGGGTTTGGAAATGTCTAGACACAATGGGTCAGGCTCTCAGAAGCTAGGTGAGCAATCAGGAAACACAAATAAGGGTTGAGGAGAAGCAATAAGCCAGAGAGCAAAAAGCACACAGATGCCAGAGTTTTAGTTGAGGTACTTCAGTTTTTTTAGTCTCCTGTCGTTCTTCTATCTTCATCCAGATAGTGTCTGCCACAGGAAAATTAAACAACCTGTAGTACTAAGAACACAAAGAGTTCCTGTTCTTCTATCCACCTGAACAGTTTTCTCCCATTGTCCCCAACGGGTAAATTCTTAGCTATTTTTCAAAATCTCCATTTAGAAATTCCATGCTCTGTGTTACCTTCCATGTCCCTGGTTATATTTTCAAGGACACTTTTAGTTATAAATGACAGAAAAGCAAGTTTGAGCAAAAATGAGAAATTTGGGGCTCATATTAATGAAAGGCCAGGGGTAGAGATGATTTAAGAATGGTTAGAATTAGGAGCAGATGTGATTCATCAGGGCTCTATCTTTTTCTTGTGCTTTTCTCCATGAGCTAGAACTGATGGTCAACAGCCATCCTGATCATATCCTACCAGCTTAACCCCCATAGTAGAAAACGAATCTTCCCCCATACCTCTGCCACAAACATCTCAAGGAGTATTCTGATTTCTCTGGCTTGGATCATGTATCCATCCATTTGCCCTAAGCTCTGACCCCCTGACTGACAGTCTCTAGAGTAGGGAACGAAAATTCCGCAGTGAAAATGTAGGATGTTGTTTACAAAAGTAATATTGAAGGGATACTGGGCATTTAAAAAGAAATGTCAACAAACAGTTGATAAATCATGGTTGATCAATTAAAATGACTGTGGGCAGTTCCCCTTGACCAGAGTTCTATGGGCCTTCAGTGGATTGATAAACTGAAAATGTAGGCACAATTTTGCCTGGATGTGAATCTCTCCAGGGAGGGGTCCATACCTTAATGATATACAAAGGATTCCAGGGTGGGAAGGTAGAAATACTTGGAAAGGAAATGCTTTGTCCCCATCCCCATCCACTATGAACTTCCCCTGACTTAAGCCATGTGAGGGAATTTGACAGAAAGTAGAAAGTATCAAGATAGGAGTTAACTTTTATTTGATTCCTACTTAGTTCTCATCACACTCTGTTTATCTCCGTTTAATCACTTGTTAAGTGTGGATCATAAAAACTATTTATAGATTAAAATAGTTTAGCACAGTGCTTGGCACATGGTGAGTCTCCAGTACTTTCTCGGAGTTATGTAACAACTGGGTAAGCCACAGAGACTACCCAGAAGTGATTCCTCCTACCTGCCATGCCATCTCATTTGTAGTAGGTCATGCTCTTTAGCAATGAGGGATCCAGGACTACTTTGGTATACTAGACAAGTCACTGTCCCCTCCCTTCAACAGCATTCCCTGCCAGTGAGAGCCCAAAGAATGTTTGGGGTCCATCAGCTTCTTTTCATTCTGCTTGTGCTTACAAGCTAGCTCTCAGCCATCTCCTGCATTTGCTTCTTAAGCCAGTTGGGAGAATTTCCTAAAGAGGCCTCTGCTACCTAGAGACCCTGTGATTTCTAGGTGAACTTCTCTGCCCTTTGAACACATTAAAGAGGCCCAACCCCCAACATTGCATTCTCAGGAGAGAACCTCTCACGTTTTCCCCTGTGAAAGAAAGAATCGAGATTATTAACGCCCAGAATTAAAACATATGCTGAAGCTTTGCTTTCATAACTCCTCAGGATAATTTGTTATTGGGCAAAAATAGAACAGAATAAAATCATTTAACAGTGATAAGGAATATAGAGGATTCTACATCTATTCTCCTGTTTCAAAAACCTAATTTTTGGGCTTAATTAAAAACAACAACAAAAAAGGTAGAATTTGTATGTTGGTTGTAATGTCTTTCTTAGAACTGTCATGTGTATACTTTGTAAAACACTTGAAGATGTCATTTTTTTAACATAGCAGCACAATTATATTTGCATACAGTGTTTTCCATATGAATTTGGTGTTTTGACTTTTTATTTATTATTATTATTATTATTATTATTATTATTTAGGGTATTAATTCACTGAGTCATTCAGTAAACCTTTATAGAGGGCCTGCTTTATTTTAGGCACTAGGCCATGTTTAAAATTTATCTGAATTACTAAACCAATAGAAATTATTCTGAAAACAGAGTTAAATTTGGTGTTTAAATGTTTTTGTTTTTTTTTTTAAAGCTCTCTCTTCACTTCTAAGTAGATTAAATAATGGAAGAAAATGCATAGAATTTTAAAATTTATTATTAACTTTGTCAACATATTTGTTAAGTCATGGATGTTATAGTGGAATGTCAGCATACAATGCTTGAATTTTTAAAAATTTGTAATAAAATTTCATTATGCAATGATGATAATATAATATTATTCCTTTAATCAAGAGACAAGATGTTAAGAATTAATATAAAAATGATATGCCAAGGGACTATTTTATTCTTATTGTTCCTTTGATATAATCCGTTTCTGTGCTAACATCAGAGAAATGTCTCTGAAGGTTCCCACACACTCTAAATCATTATCTTTTGTTACTTCTGAATGAATTAGGCTTACATTCTTTGTTTACCCCTATCCATTCATTATTTAAATCAACACATTTTTATTGAATAAAATAAACCTTGCACATAACATGATGTGCTGCTTCATATGAAAATGTTGTTTTCAATAAGGTATTCCTTTGAAAATTGTTTTCCCCTGAAATATTATTAGGACTTCTGATAGCTAAATAAATAAGCAACGTGATTAAGCAAATAAAGGAAAATAATATTAGATTTTAATCAATGAAATGCACACAGTAATAAACAGGGAAACTGTAACAAGTGGTTGATGATGGCAAGGTATGTTTTCTCTGAGGAATGGTATTTCAGCTGAATTTTGAAAGCTGGGATTATGTTAACTGTGGTCTGAGCTGGGATAGAATGTTTCAGGTAAGAAGATTAAGTTCCTAAAATCTGGGTGAAAAAGAGCCCAGTGTATGTGAGAGACAGAAAGGAAGCCATTGTGACTGAAGGGATCATATAGGATATTCTAGACTTTGTTAAGAAGTTTAAATTTATGCAAATAAATTGGGAAAACATTGAGGTTCTTTGGAAGGCAAGGAATGACACAATGTAACTTAAGTTTCAAAGGTGAATCTGCTTCTTTGTGGATGATAGCTTATAGATGGGCAAGAGTGGGAGCAAGGGCACCAGTTGTTTGCTGATTGCAGTTCAAAAAGAAGAGCATTTACAGAGTTGTTCTTCATTATTTGGTGATAGGCCCTTACAAAAGGATATGCTGTACGTCCAAATGCTGGAGGTTATATACAAGATACCTGATCTCATGAACACAGCATTGTGCATCTGGGCATTGAAGCAGTGGCAGGGATGGGGACAACCACCCAACTTCTTGACATTTTATGTTTATCTGGTGATTATTGGTCTATGTGACATACTGGTCTCATATGTGATTGACTATTTATTGTGTATTAAATACTAGGGGCATTGATTTCCCCAAGAACCGATACTAACTCAATATCTGAGTTGATAAATATAATAAGATTTGCCAGGAAATAAATAAGTTATGGTATTAATGTAAAATACTTTCAAAAAATATGTGTAAATAGCAACTATATTTTAAAACACCATTTAAAAATGTTAGAATGCTATTTTTTCCTCTGTTTATTACTAAGATTACTGAAACTACAACTATCTGAGAATCTTTCTTGTTGAAAATACTATGTCTGTAAAGTTGAGCTGAAAATTTTCAAGAATTAATTACTTTTTGAGAAGTCTTCTGCAAATTAACTATAGTTGAACTAGCAGCACTAAGATAATGGTCACTAAAATAATGATAATGAAAAAAAATAATGATAATGAAACTAATTTCATTCTAAGTACTCATGATAATGCCACAAAATTAATTCTAGTTTATGTTATTTGCTTATTTTAAAATTACAGTTATCCTACCTCTTAGGGTGAATGAATGTGCTCGTAACTAGCCTTCAGCCTGCAATGCTTTCATTTATCTTTCTTTTATACTTTAAAAATATAGACCCCTATGAATTTTATCACATTTCATAAATTAATTTTAAAAGTAATTTCTGAATTAATAACACATGGATTATGGCATTAATTTAGACACATTTCCAACTATATAGATACATTTTTAACTAGAGAATATTTTCTTCAGTAAATTTCATATTCATGTAATTATTATTCAAAATGCTAACCTAAATGTTAAAAATATTTTTAAGTAATAACATGAGTCATATTAATGTTTATTTTCTGATTATTTGTTTGTATTCATTAGTTCTTAACCACATTTGAGTAAATTCAATTTTTCTATACTTTATGCTCTAGTTTAGATTTTTAAGGCATAGTGCTTTTATTTTGCAGATTGTTGCCTTGCGTGAACAAAATGTTCATATACAAAGAAAAATGGCATCAAGTGAGGGGTCCACAGAATCAGAACATCTTGAAGGGATGGAACCTGGTCAGAAAGTCCATGAAAAGGTATGACACATACGACATGGCCCTACATGGAAATATTCATTTGCTATATCATTTGACAAAATATGAAATATGAAGTCCATGTGATAACCATTCTTTATTATTTTTTGATTTGTTGGTCAAAAGTTCATGATGACTTTTCATTTATTGCTTTTAATTTGATTTTCTTAAAAATAATATGTGTGTGCGTATGCATAGATATATATTTGAATTTCTCAATACTTGCTGTTAACTTGATCCTCTGAAATAATTCAATTATATATCTAATTGAATAAGTATATTTGCACAGATAGGTATATCTATAGTATATATCCAGGACTTTTTAAGTATAATAACAATAATTTTGATTTATAAATGGTATTATGTACAATTGGCAACTCATCTGTGGCTTATCACTGCAAAAAATTTTTGGTAATCTCCTGTTTGGTTTGCTATTTTCCATGTGTTTAAGAAGGTCCTAACAGTACTCCTGTTAATGAGAAATTTCATAAAAGGATATCTGAAGTCTTGGGACTTTTACTGGTTTTTAGAAGGAATGATTTTCCTTTGGTTGGGTCTTCTACCCAGGCTAAGAACACCAGCAGTCTGTTCGGCCCTTTTCTGGGCTAAACCATTTGTTTCCAGCACAAAAGGAAGGTCAGTTGCTGGTAGGTCTGGAATCAGATAAAGATGACATAGACTTTGCATACCTTGTTCCCGAGGCTTAGACAATCTGCAGAGATATTTGCCATGACCAGTTACATCTTCAGATGGTTGAACTCTTTAAGCATCAAGACTGCATGAATTAGGTAGCTAAATTGGTGTCATTGTCAATGTCAAGAGGTTTTAGAACATAGAGATCAAGAAGCAAGTGACTGGACCATGAAGCAATAGCACCAGACTTCTTACCTGAAAATAAACTGAACACTTCCTTACTTTTCCAGTTGAAACAACTGGAGGGGCTTCTTATGTTTCCTCCTTCAAGTATGAAAGCAAAGGAGGCCAAGTCAACCAGACTAATTTCCTGAGACTGTCATCAATTCTGGTAGCTGAGAGGCAAATAGCTCTTAATTTAAGGTTTCACTGTTTTAGCCTTTATCCATGTATTTTATAGAAATCTCAAGCTGAGTATTAAAAATAAACTACAGTCTGACAGCTAGTTTTCATGAGCTGTATTGCAAATTTGAATAAAATTATTTCTCATCCCTTCAGATAAGTAAAGTGACATTAATTCAGTAAACAAACCACTGAGCTCTTTAGAATAAGCTGTTTGCACTCAAAACTCAGTTTAGGAAACTAATATGTAATTTTCTATTACTGTTTCATTTTAATTATGTCATCAGTAATACAGTGCTATACCTTTTCTCAGAGAATTATAGAATCAGACTTGTTTGGGTATAATAATGGACTTTGTGGTCATGAAGTCTTTTTCTTAGAAGTCTACAAAATATTGTGTGTTTTTTTAACAATGCTGTATTTATGCTAATCCAGATAAGAATTAAAGAAATATGTATTTGAAAGGCAGAAAGAACTTGAGATCTTGTCGAATCCCCAACAAACCATTTGATATTTGAAGTGTTCGTCTAGTACTTTCAGGAGAGAAGAGAGTACTCACGCACATATTTTTTTTTTCAAATGTTGTTTCTTTTAACATATAACCCCTAAATGTCCAGGCATTCTAGAATGTAAGACAATTCATGTCAGATTAACTTTCAGAAACTGGTTCTAGTATCAGGATGAGGACCTACGTATAATAGATGTTTGTCTCTATTGGACTCCACAGAGTCTAAGGATTCTGAGTAGCTGGTGATGTAAAGTACTTGTCTCTAACTTTCTTTGCCTTTTAGTTCTTGGAGAAGGCATTTCAGACAGTATAGAAGAGAAATTCCGTGCCATTGCTAACTTACTCTTCCTTATGGATGTAACTAAAGATTTTTAAACATTGTAATTATTGGTATTCTTTTTTTTTCCAATTTCCCAGAATTGTAAGAAGAGTGATTTCCAAATGCTTTGAAATAATGATACACTAGTATTGTTTAAAATAGCATGCCCCTATCCTCTGAGTGTAAACCTAAAATATATATCATGCATATGTATTTTTTTCTAATTTAAAATAAGTGACCTGTTTCAATTCGTATTACTCCTGAGATGTCAGTCAGGAAAGTATTTTGAAAGTTTGAGGGGTTTTTGTTTTTTCTTTATTGAGGTATAATTGATATACAATGTTACATTAGTTTCAGGTGTACAACACAGTGATTTGATGATATTTCTATACCTTACAAAATGATCGCCATGATAAGTATAGTGACCATCTGTCTCCATACAAAATTTATACAATATTACTGACTATATTCCCTATGTTTTATATCACATCTCCGCATCTTATTGATTTTATAACTGGAAGATTGTACCTCTTAATCTTCTTCATCTATTTCATCCATTTCCCAATCCCCTTACCTCTGGCTACCATCAGTTTTATTTTCATGTATTTATTTATTCATTCATGTCACACTTCTTTGCCTGCCATTTCTTTTTTTCCAGTTTTATTGAGATATAATTGACATATAACATTGTTAAGTTTAAGGTATATCACATGATGATTTAGCATATGTCTATATTGTGAAGAAATTACCACAGTAAGGTTAATTAACACATTGATTACTTCACCTAATTACCTTTTGTGTGTATGTGTGCACATGTGCTAAGAATATTTTAGATTCATACTCGGCAACTTTCAAGTATATAATACAATACTGCTGATAAGAGTCACCATGCTGTATATCAGATCCCCACAATATTCTAAGTGCTGACATTTATGGATAGAATATGAAATGATATCCTAATCATTATATTTATCATCCTTATATAAATACTCCTATCTTACACACATACATATTATAAAGCATCTTTACTTTTCAAAATTATTCTGTGTTGCATAATTATTTAAAGTATTTCAATACCATTGAATAACAAGTGTTATAGGATTGTAATTTAAATCCTACCACTTAATTTTTTATTGAGAATTGTTTAAAAGGATATCCCAACAAAAAGAAATATTATATTTGGGAGTGTCTATGCAATGAAGATTATCAGTGAAGTATGACTGTAGTATTAATGCATAAATTGCAAAGTGGTGGTTGGAGAGAAATACACAAAACTATTGTTAGATACTATGGAACTGCCAGAAAGTGACTTGTAAATCCTAGTCACAAGGATTACCCTTTGCTTAGGGTAGTAAAGCTACTTAAATTACATAGTCAGGGTGGGTTATTAGCCAACAGATGTTTTATGTTGGTGGCTTGAGAATTCTGTTGACAAAATAGTTGATAAAAATAGTCTCAAAAAAGCACACTCTGAAACGGGCCTTATTACTCATAGAAAAGCTGTGTAATTATTATCAACATTTTAAAAACAAAAAATTAAAAGAAAAAGTAAGCTTAACTGAAACTAGTTTAAATGTTTCTGTGGGACATAGATTTAATCAGTTGTTCTAGAAGAACATAAATACTCATCAGATAATAAAAATTTTCAGGACACTAAATTTCACCTCATTAAAAGTTCAGAACTGGGCTCAATACCTTTCTTCCTATTAATTTCAAGAGGTGAATTAATTTATGAAATTTTTGCAATAAACACACTGCTCTTGTAAAGGAAATAATAATGCTCCTGACTCATATATTCTGTACTTCCAATTATTTTTTGCAGCTGCAAATATTTGCTAAGTGATGTGGACAAGTGGGATGTTAGACACAGGTGGAGATTCAGAAGACATTGTCTCTGTAATAAATTTGCTGAGAAACTAGAGTGAAAAATCAGCATGCCTCAATTAATATTGTAAAACATGATAAATAAGTAGTGTCAAAAATGATATTGGAGTTTAAAGGAGAGATCAATTAATTGTGATGGGAGGTGTCAGAGAGGCAGCATGGAATAGTGATTTGTTTGATGTCAGGACACCTGGATTCAAATTCTGTCTCTGCCAGTTACTAGCTGGGTGACCTTACACTTTAACATTGATCTGAGTATCAGTTACCAGTAAATAGTCATACCCAACTTACAGCTTTGTTGTAAAGAGTAGAGACACTGACTATAAATAACAAAACTTGATTACAAGCAATAAATAGTGATGGTTATATTTATTAGTACTATGTATTCATGGTTATGCATTTTTCAATAAATATTTAGTGGCAACCTTATTGAAGGTGCTAGGATATAGGTCCTGGTCTAGGTGTTTGGGAGGTAGTAATGAACAAGGCAGATGAAGGCACAGGCAATAAGTGCATATAAGAGGGAGTGAATGTGATCAAGGGGCAGGTGTGAAGTATGTTAAATAGACATGGCAAGGAAGGGCTTTTTTAGGAGGTGAAACCTGAAAGAGGACACGGATTCAACCACATGGAAGAACTTAAGAATTTTTGAGGCAAAGGAAACACTAAGTGCAAATGCACCAAGGGTGGGAAACAGCTTCTCTGGCACCTTCTTGGGAAGGAAGGATGACAGGGTCACTGAAGCCTAGTGGTCAGGGGAGAGGGCAGCAGGAGACAGGATGGAGTAGTGAACAGGATCAGATCATGTAAGTTCTCGTAGGCTGTGGTAAGGAGTCTAATTTTATTCTCAAAACAATGGGAAGATATAGAAGTGTGTTAACTTGGGAGCATCTTGATTAGATATCTTTTAAAAAAAATCATTTGCACTGCAATTTTATATCCGTCATTTTTTCACACATCAGACTTCTGAAGTTGATAGAGATGTTTCTTTTCTTAATTTTACTGATAATGAAATTGAGACTTAGAACAATTAAATGACTTATTTGTCCAGAGCAGGACCACAACCCTGGTCTTCTCACCTCCAGACAATATTATGCCCTCATATCCCTTCTCACATGCCTGGATGATTTCTATAGGTGTTACTGTTGATTTTTTAAAAAATTCATTCTAAGCCAATCTTAGTTTTTCTGATCTTTTCTTCTTTTATTATTATATATAGTCATTTGTTTTTTAGAATTGATTATTTCATTCTCTTCAAGAGTGTGCTTTTAATTTTTTTTTCCCACAACTTCTCCCAGTTATTACTGTTTTGTTTTGTTTTTTTTTTTTACTCTGAACAGATCCTCTAAGGCCATGGCATTCCAAATTTTTGATCACGGCAAGTATGACTCTTAAACCTAGGCAAGAGAGGGCTGTGATTTGGTGGGCCTTGCTGTGGCCCTCTTGCCCTTCTACTGGATGAGAAGTTCAGGAGACCAGGGGAAACTGCATACCTGTGAGCCACACCACCACCCCTTCTTGACCCTCTGCCGGGTACCTAGAAGCCCAGACACTCTGATCAGACAGACCTTCACCTGCCTCCAGGGCCTTTATTGACTTCTTCCCAGGAGCAATGTCTGTAGTCTATCTGCACTCTAATGCACCCATTCCTAGACTGAAGGAGTGTGGCCAAGGGATGTCTGTTTGCTGGGGTTCCACAAAGTTTGAAGGTGCTGGCTGAGGTATCTATTCAGGCAAAACCAGTTCAGTATTCTGGAAGGAGCTGAGACTAGGAAGAGAAGGGGAGCAGACTACAGTCCAGGGGCCATAGCTGGCTAAGTCCTGCCGTAGAACTTCAAGGAGAATGAGAATTATTATTTAGAATCTGGTCTAAAAGTCAATGTGAAGTATCTTTTCAAGGGATGTAATAGGTTATATTTTTACTTGACAGTTTGCTGGCTTGATTTATAATCATTAAATATTTAGATTTATGGTATATGGACCTCTCTTCATTGTTTTGGCCTGGACAACCCCCCCCCCCCCAGATACTGGGTACCTACCTGTCTGCTACCCACTGTAAGAAATACAATTTAATTTCAACCTTTTACTCAGCAATATTTGTATTACATCTGTTTGCATGTATGTGTAAAGCTGAAACAGAAGTCTCACAAAGCAATAGTTACGTTTTACCATGTGCAGTACATTTTGATATTTCTTATTCATCAGTGACTGAAACATTACTTTAGTTCTTCACAGAACTAAGGGTGAAGGAGTTGGCTGATTTGTCAGTGACCATACAAAGTGTGAGGCACCTTTTGACATGTGAGGCCCTTTCTAGGCTGGTGGCTCTCTGCTCCCCCCTCAAGCTTCCTTCGCTTGTCATCCTCACTTTGAACCTAGGTGCTCTGAATGAACAAAGCTACTTGTTCACTTTTCAAAACTGTTGTTCTTGTTATTCTCTTCTCTTAGAATCTGACATTAGTTCATGACTGTTCTTAAATTAAAATGTAACATAACAACTTAAGCAACAGTAATATGTAAATGTAAAAGCTGAATAAATACAAAATCAGAAATGGATTTTTATTCACATTTTTTCAGTTCCTTAGTTCAGATAGGCAGAAAAATTATGGCCAAAAAATTCACAAAACAAAATGAAGAATCAGTGGCAAGAATAATCCTCAGTTCAGAAAATCTAGGAACTAAGTGTGTAATGTTTGCTTTGTAGAACTTTGGTCATGAAGGACATTGAGCTGAAATGTTATAAAAAATGAAATATGGCATGTGCTTTTACCAAAATTAAGGGTTTTATGGATTTCTAGCAATACAATGCTGTATTCTAAATGAAACACCAATGACAAATATGGGCACTTAGGAAAAGTTAATATATGAGCAAAATGATCCTCAATGATGACAAAAGGATTTTATTTCATCACACTATTATGGTCTAATTTGAAATGTCATAATATGAAGATTCTGCATAATCTCACACAAAGCTGATAGCTCTACTTAAGTGTTTGGCTTATGAATATATCATATATCTATTTAAAAATACTAATAAACATTATTTGGCACAAATGCCATTCTTTTAGAGTCCTCTGCTAAGTTCTAGTTGAAAGTAGTTACCCATGGGGATGTCTTCAGTGTATTCACTGCATTTTGGCCATTTTTATATGCCTTCCTCACTACATGTCAACTACTGCCAGCAACTGTTCTTCCAGAAATTTAGTCTTTGTCAATGGTGGCTTATTTTATGCATTATTGATTAAGGCCCGATTTCTTCTCTGTATCAAAGATAATTATCATTTGGATTTGTTTACATCTGAATAGCCCTAACAGAATATTTTCTTCTGTGCATTGATCCCATATATTGTAATCTAATTCCTCATAGGAACTGTGTATACTTCTCTTTTATTCTTCATTTGAATTTTCAAGCAATGAAACCAAGCAAAGGGATGGGATTTATGAATTCGCCATCTTAGGGGTGGCATGCCTCTCAGGAAAGAGAAGGTCTAAGTATAGCCCTTGACACATATGGCTGGAGTGGCTTAGAGGTCTATGACTGTCTTTGAAAGGGCCCAGAAGAGGCAAGTTTAGGATGCCCCATGCTTCATTCATATGCACATGAAGTTATACCATATCAGTTTTATAGGAGCTGAGTTGAAGAAAAAGCTTGTGACCAAAAGTCAGGCATCTTCTATATGCAGTGGTGAAAATAAGAAATAAAAATCTTCTAATGTTGTGTGGGAACTCATTAACCTCAAAATAAATGTCTCTCTGAATGCAGTGCCTGGGTTTTTATGCTTTAACTATGGCCTTACTAGATGGGAAGAGAAAGGGGAATTGACTTGCCTGTCTTTGAGAGCAGATTCAGTATCATTTATATTATCAGCCCAGATATGAGGGCAGAAGAAAGAACACACCTTTGCTGAAGTAGGATATCTTCAGACTTTAAAAGACTGATTCACAGAATTTGACAGAAAATGTGTTCATTTATCTCCATCCTATTGGCATAATTTGAGTGTTTATTTTATACCAAGTATTTGCTCCCTTAAAGTGATGTAGAAAAGAACAAATACTTTTCCTTCCCTGTGTATTGTTTCGTCTGATCTGCTGAGTGAATCCAGGAAAATTTTTAAGGCTATTATTTAGATGCTCTGCAATTGACCTACTTTTATTTTTCACTTTTGTAGAGTTTATCCATCTTATCATTTCTCATGAAGCACTAGTTTGCCAGGAATTTAATGTGTGTTTTACAGAATCTACTCCCCCAGAAAGAGAATTCCTAGGACAAGAATATTAGGAAATGTTGTGCTATACATTTTTGAACTAACAGCTTAACTGTAGTATTCATTAGATTTTTTTTTCTTTTTTTTTTTTAAGCTTTTATTTATTTGACAGAGAGAAAGACAGCCAGAGAGGGAACACAAGCAGGGGGAGTGGGAGAGGGAGAAGCAGGCTTCCCGTGGAGCAGGGAGCCTGATGCGGGGCTCGATCCCAGGACCCTGGGATCATGACCTGAGCCGAAGGCAGACGCTTAACGACTGAGCCACGCAGGTGCCCCTAGATTTTTTTCTTAATATTGTCAAGCTCCAAGAGGAGCAGTATTCAGCTTTTCCTAAACTTGTATGACCAGAAATCCCCTTTATCTGCAGGGAAACTCCATATGCCAGGATGAGTATTCTGAAGAATATTCCTTAATGCTGGCTCTGGCCTTTTAAAGATAGGCAAATCCTTCTTCAAGCCTGTGTGGAGATCTTATTAACAAAGGCTACACACCAATATGAACAAGATAAATAACTGGTATGAAGCCCTTTACAGCTTTCCCAAAGTGCTTTTACACAGTTGTTTTATTTGATCCCTGTAATAACCCTGTGAGGTTTGTAGAGCAAAGGTTACTGACTCAAAGTCCCACAGCTTGTAAACAGGAGGAGCCGACATATAGTATAAGTATACAAATATTAAAAGTGAACATGGGTGAAGAAAGGCAGCATATCAACTACCTGATTTCATGGATTTCAAAATATAAGAGTATTTGCTTTAAGCAAAGTCTTAAATTGTCCATGTGTCTAAGAGGATGAAAGGGCTTATTAGACTGAGCATAAGTCTTTAAAAAATTCAAAACTAGGGGCGCCTGGGTGGCTCGGTCGTTAAGCGTCTGCCTTCGGCTCAGGTCATGATCCCAGGGTCCTGGGATCGAGCCCCGCATCCGACTCCCTGCTCAGCAGGAAGCCTGCTTCCCCTCCTCCCACTCCCCCTGCTTGTGTTCCCTCTCTCACTGTGTCTCTCTCTGTCGAATAAATAAATAAAATCTTTTAAAAAAAATTCAAAAGTAAACCTTAGACAAAGACAACTTTGTTGTCTCCTGTGTTGATGTCTCCAGCAATCATCTAGTCAGTTATACTCCCCCAGCCATTCTTATTGTGCTGTCCTTGTCATCATTTTTTTTTCTTTATCCCATTCCTATAACATACAAAATTCTTCCAACTAAAAGAAAAAAAATTCTCTCTTGACCTTACTTCTACCATCAGCTATTGCTCTATTTTTGGCTCCCTTTTGCCACAAAGCTCTTCAAAGAGGTTGTCTACTCACTTTCCCCAGTTGCTTTCTTTGCAGTTTTTATAAATCTATTCCAATAAGGTCTTTGTCCCACCACTCCACAGAAACCCTCCTGTTACCATCATCACTTGGTAATTTTATATTGGTAAATTTTATGTTGGTAAATACAATGGCCAATTCTCAACCTTTGTTGTAGTTAATGCCTTAGTAGATCACTCTTTCCTCCTTGATTCCCACCCCCTTTTTTAATTTACTTACATTATAGGAAACCACACTCTGTTTTTCTCTTACTTCACCAGTGGCTCTGTCTCAGTCTCCTTCCTTTCATGGACCATATTCTTCTTCCTGACTTCTTTTTTTTTTAAAGATTTTATGTATTTATTTATTTGACAGAGAGAGCACAAGCAGGGGGAGTGGCAGGCAAAGGGTGAGGGAGAAGCAGGCTCCACACCGAGCAGGAAGCCCAATGTGGGACTCGATCCCAGGACCCTGGGATCATGACCTGAACCAAAGGCAGATGCTTAACAGACTTAGCCACCCAGACACCCCTTCTTCCTGACTTCTTAATGTTGGAGTAACCCAGGTCGCAGTCTTCCATTTCTTCTCTCAATGATTGCCATCAGTCTCATAGTCTTAACTAGTATCCATAAGCTAATGATTTACAAACCTTTACTTCTGCTTCAGTCTGTACAACCAAACACATTTACCCAACAGCCTATTGAACATCTCCACTTGTACATCTAAAAGATATTGCACATTTAAAATGTCAAAAACTTACCTCTTGTATCTCCTAGACCCAAACAAATTGTCTGCATCTTCCCCATCTCAGATAATGGTTGCTCAAGGTGAAGAATATCAAGTTATCTTCAAGTCCTCCCTATGTCTCACACCCCATATCAAATTGTAAAGAAATTAGATTTGCCCTACCTTCAAAATATATCTAGGATCTGACCACTTCTTACCTCTCCATTTAATCACTACACTCTGAACGACTATCAACCATCTCTCTCCTGGGTTATTGTAATTATTTCCTGGCCACTCTCTCTGCTTCTCCAATGCACCCTCTACAGTCTATTTTCAACATAGCATGATTTTATTTCTTTACTTCTTATGTATTGCCCAAGACTTCAATGTTCAATACAATGTTCAAGACCTCAATACACTATAGAGTAGCATGGGTCAAAGTGGCATACTTGACTTTATATAAAGTCTGGTAGCACTCTCTTAGGACCATTCTTGCTCTGCCTGAATTATCCAAGAACCGCCAAAACTTAACCAGGTCAAAAGCACCAGTTTGTTTTGTTTTGGTTTGGTTTTTGTTTGTTTGTTTTTAACATTTTGTGAAAAAGAACTGGAAAATGTCATAAGGTAACAGTGAGCAACCATTTTTTTTTAATTGCCACTGCCTCTTTTGAGTTTTCAAAGTATCACTTTTAAAAACAGGTGGCCCCTCAAAATCAAATGCTATCCATATACCATTGCAATAGCCCAACGACATACAGGCTAAACGACATCATTCCATACCAAGTCATTGGCCTGGTTTGAAGTTCCACCAGCAGTAGTGACATCCCATGGCAGTGTGCTCCTTCAGGGAGGATTCCTCCTTCTTCAAGTGACACCACTTTGAGGCTTAGTTTCACACCTAGGTTCCCAAATTTATCAAGATGACTGAGCCAGGAAGGTCTTCCAGACTCAGCTACACATGGAGCTAGAACCATGCCTGATATTGGGCATTGGACTCGGGTCCCTGTGCATACTCCCACTTCCTACGTGGTAGGTTCTTCTCATGAGTTCTTAGAAACCTTTCTGATCCAGTCAATTGTCTTAGTTTGTAGGATAATTGAGAATAACACTGAACTTCAAAACTGAAAGGAAAGCAGTCTTGTTTGTCCTTTCTCTCCTGAGGTTTCCTGGTAATTATGCAAATTACCCTTCTGCTATCCTCTCATATCAAGAGACACTGGAAGAGACAGTTTGTCAAGGTTTCATTAAATTTTCTTCTTCTAGGGGTGCCTGGGTGGCTCAGTCATTAAGCGTCTGCCTTCGGCTCAGGTCATGATCCTGAGGTCCTGGGATCGAGCCCCACATCAGGCTCCCTGCTTGGCGGGAAACCTGCTTCTTCCTCTCCCTCTCCCCCTGCTTGTGTTCCCTCTTTGCTGTGTCTCTCTCTGTCAAATAAATAAATAAAATCTTTAAGAAAAAAATTTTTTTTCTTCTTCTAGGGCAGGGGTGCCTATTTGCCTTATATTTACATATCTAAAAGGAGGGGGCTGAGTGATTCTTCCTGGAAGAAAAAAGATCCTCTCCAATGTTACTTCTTTATTCTATAGCTAAACAAAGAAAGAATTCAAGATTTTCAGTTATAAGCAAAATGAAAAACAAAAAACAAAAAATGCGCACTATACACTTATCTCCTTATATCTTCTAACTATTTAGGTCATTTAAGAATTTTATAGATGAATCATATCATAATATGGGAAAAAGCTACTTCTTACATTCTGAGTGTTATTAATATCAGTCATGGGACTATTGAATAGAAATTCCTCATGTTTCATCTAGATTCAAGACACTACAAAATGAAGAATATTTCTATCAAGCCACATACACCAGATGGAGTGAATGAATTGTATTCTAGTTTAAAGATTATGAGAATATTAGAACTTCAGAGTAACAGATATTCCTCAGATTAAAATATTCTTGCTTTCAAATTTGGTGGAAATTAAAAATGGTCTAGAATGTCTGAGAAAATAATAAATATATTTTATACTTATTAATGAAACACGATTAATCACATTAAACTAAAGAACTGACAAGTGAAGGCTCATCAGCTAGGTATTTTAATCAAATAAAATTTTAGGTATTTACTGTGTCATAATGACTTTGCAAATCTCAATGTTGATTAATAAAGTCATTAATGGGGAAGTAACTATAAGAAATCATCTGCTCTAGAAATTACCAAGTAGGGCAATATTTGGCCAACTCTGTTATAGAGGTTTATTTCTTTCCATCTTTCAATTCTTTTTTTTTTTTAAGATTTTATTTATTTGACAGAGAAAGATGCAGTGAGAGAGGGAACACAAGCAGGGGAAGTGGGAGAGAGAGAAGCAGGCTTTCCCGCTCAGCAGGGAGCCCGATGTGGGGCTCGATCCCAGGACCCTGGGATCATGACCTGAGCTGAAGGCAGATACTTAATGACTGAGCCACCCAGGCGCCCCTCTTCCCATTTTTCAAAAATAAGAAATAGTTGCCTTTCCATTTAAAACATTAAATATATTTTAAATAATTAGTTGATACTAGGATAAAGAATACTAATTTCTTAGACCTATTATCATATCTTTTATTATAATCATTTCACCAGTCATTTGATTATTTTATTACTTTAAATTCTTTCCCTCTTTATGCCAGACAATTTTTCAGGTTTGATGACTAAATTGGATACAGTAATTAGTAAAGTACCAGGATAATACTGATCTGTGGTTCTTAACCTCAACTAAACATATAATTACTTAGGGAGATTTAAAAACAATTATATATCTGGAGCCCACTCTTGGATATGGTTTACAGTGGGAACCGTTTTTTATTGAAATATAATTAATATATAGTGTTATATTAGTTTCAGATGTATAATATAATGACTCAACAATTTTATACATTACTCAATGCTCCTCAGTCTTGATCTCCTTTATCTATTTCACCCCTCCCTGCTACCCGCCTACTCTCTGGCAACCACCAGTTTGTTCTCTGTATTTAAGAGTCTGCTTTTTGTGTCTTTTTTTTTCTTTCTTTGTTCATTTGTTCCTTAAATTCCACATATGAATGAAATCATATGGTATTTGTCTTTCTCTGCCTGACTTATTTCACTTAGCATCATACCCTGTAGGTTCATCCGTGTTGTTGCTAATGGGAAGATCTCATTCTTTTTTTATGCCTAAGTTGTATCCCATTGTGTGTGTGTGTGTGTTAGTGTATATATATATCGCATCTTCTTTATTCATCCCATTGTGTGTGTGTGTGTGTATCACATCTTTTTTTTTTCTTTAGAGCGTGGAGGGGGGGGAGGGTCAGGGGGTAGAGAGGGTCAGAGGGGATAGGGAGAGAGAGAATCCTAAGCTGGCTCCATGCCCAGCATGGAGCCTGGCACAGGGCTTGATCTCATGACCTTGAGATCATCACCCGAGCAGTAATCAAGAGTCAGGTGTTTAACTGACTGAGCCACTAGGTGCCCCTATACCACATCTTCTTTATTCATTCGTCTATTTTGCTATTGTAAATAATGCTACAATAAACAAAGGGTACATATATCTTTTTGGATTCGTGTTTTTATTTTTTATTTTTTTGAGTAAATACCCAGTAGTAGAATTAGTGGGTTATATGGTAAGTCTGTTTTTAATTTTTTGAGAAACTTCCTTACTGTTTTCCACAGTGGCTGCACCAATTCATGTTGCCACCAGTAGTGCATGAGGGTTCCTTCTTTTCTTTTTTTTTTAAAGATTTTATTTATTTATTTGAGGGCGCCTGGGTGGCTCAGTTGGTTAAGCGACTGCCTTCGGCTCAGGTCATGATCCTGGAGTCCCGGGATCGAGTCCCGCATCAGGCTCCCTGCTCAGCAGGGGGTCTGCTTCTCCCTCTGCCCTCTTCCCTCTTGTGCTCTCTGTTTCTCATTCTCTCTGTCTCAAATAAATAAATAAA